>NW_026972844.1:0-72600 GCF_036711695.1 Zophobas morio
CGTAGGGTATCTGATTGGCTTAAAAGTACAAGAAAACACTTCAAAAGTGACGTTTCTGAAGAATTTTAACAGTTTTCTTGTATCTACGAACGCCAGAATGCATAAAATTGACCTAAACGTCTCCTTTTCCTATTCTGAGTCGATTCTGCATGCTTTAAGTGTGTTTGGTGGCTCAGAACCATCAAAAAACGTTGAAATATAGTTCAAATTCAATAAAAATCGACAAAAATACAGTTTCTAGCTAAAATTTGATGGTTTCGTTGCACTTTCCGAGCCCGTACGGTATCTGATTGGCTTAAAAGTACAAGAAAACACTTCAAAAGTGACGTTTCTGAAGAATTTTAACAGTTTTCTTGTATCTACGAACGCCAGAATGCATAAATTTGACCTAAACGTCTCCTTTTCCTATTCTGAGTCGATTCTGCATGCTTTAAGTGTGTTTGGTGGCTCAGAACCATCAAAAAACGATGAAATATAGTTCAAATTCAATAAAAATCGACAAAAATACAGTTTCTAGCTAAAATTTGATGGTTTCTTTGCACTTTCCGAGCCCGTTGGGTATCTGATTGGCTTAAAAGTACAAGAAAACACTTCAAAAGTGACGTTTCTGAAGAATTTTAACAGTTTTCTTGTATCTACGAACGCCAGAATGCACAAAATTGACCTAAACGTCTCCTTTTCCTATTCTGACTCGATTCTGCATGCTTTAAGTGTGTTTGGTGGCTCAGAACCATCAAAAAACGTTGAAATATAGTTCAAATTCAATAAAAATCGACAAAAATACAGTTTCTAGCTAAAATTTGATGGTTTCGTTGCACTTTCCGAGCCCGTAGGGTATCTGATTGGCTTAAAAGTACAAGAAAACACTTCAAAAGTGACTTTTCTGAAGAATTTTAACAGTTTTCTTGTATCTACGAACGCCAGAATGCATAAAATTGACCTAAACGTCTCCTTTTCCTATTCTGAGTCGATTCTGCATGCTTCAAGTGTGTTTGGTGGCTCAGAACCATCAAAAAACGTTGAAATATAGTTCAAATTCAATAAAAATCGACAAAAATACAGTTTCTAGCTAAAATTTGATGGTTTCGTTGCACTTTCCGAGCCCGTTGGGTATCGGATTGGCTTAAAAGTACAAGAAAACACTTCAAAAGTGACGTTTCTGAAGAATTTTAACAGTTTTCTTGTATCTACGAACGCCAGAATGCATAAAATTGACCTAAACGTCTCCTTTTCCTATTCTGAGTCGATTCTGCATGCTTTAAGTGTGTTTGGTGGCTCAGAACCATCAAAAAACGTTGAAATATAGTTCAAATTCAATAAAAATCGACAAAAATACAGTTTCTAGCTAAAATTTGATGGTTTCTTTGCACTTTCCGAGCCCGTTGGGTATCTGATTGGCTTAAAAGTACAAGAAAACACTTCAAAAGTGACGTTTCTGAAGAATTTTAACAGTTTTCTTGTATCTACGAACGCCAGAATGCATAAAATTGACCTAAACGTCTCCTTTTCCTATTCTGAGTCGATTCTGCATGCTTTAAGTGTGTTTGGTGGCTCAGAACCATCAAAAAACGATGAAATATAGTTCAAATTCAATAAAAATCGACAAAAATACAGTTTCTAGCTGAAATTTGATGGTTTCTTTGCACTTTCCGAGCCCGTAGGGTATCTGATTGGCTTAAAAGTACAAGAAAACACTTCAAAAGTGACGTTTCTGAAGAATTTTAACAGTTTTCTTGTATCTACGAACGCCAGAATGCATAAAATTGACCTAAACGTCTCCTTTTCCTATTCTGAGTCGATTCTGCATGCTTTAAGTGTGTTTGGTGGCTCAGAACCATCAAAAAACGTTGAAATATAGTTCAAATTCAATAAAAATCGACAAAAATACAGTTTCTAGCTAAAATTTGATGGTTTCGTTGCACTTTCCGAGCCCGTAGGGTATCTGATTGGCTTAAAAGTACAAGAAAACACTTCAAAAGTGACGTTTCTGAAGAATTTTAACAGTTTTCTTGTATCTACGAACGCCAGAATGCATAAAATTGACCTAAACGTCTCCTTTTCCTATTCTGAGTCGATTCTGCATGCTTTAAGTGTGTTTGGTGGCTCAGAACCATCAAAAAACGTTGAAATATAGTTCAAATTCAATAAAAATCGACAAAAATACAGTTTCTAGCTAAAATTTGATGGTTTCGTTGCACTTTCCGAGCCCGTAGGGTATCTGATTGGCTTAAAAGTACAAGAAAACACTTCAAAAGTGACGTTTCTGAAGAATTTTAACAGTTTTCTTGTATCTACGAACGCCAGAATGCATAAAATTGACCTAAACGTCTCCTTTTCCTATTCTGAGTCGATTCTGCATGCTTTAAGTGTGTTTGGTGGCTCAGAACCATCAAAAAACGTTGAAATATAGTTCAAATTCAATAAAAATCGACAAAAATACAGTTTCTAGCTAAAATTTGATGGTTTCGTTGCACTTTCCGAGCCCGTAGGGTATCTGATTGGCTTAAAAGTACAAGAAAACACTTCAAAAGTGACGTTTCTGAAGAATTTTAACAGTTTTCTTGTATCTACGAACGCCAGAATGCATAAAATTGACCTAAACGTCTCCTTTTCCTATTCTGAGTCGATTCTGCATGCTTTAAGTGTGTTTGGTGGCTCAGAACCATCAAAAACGTTGAAATATAGTTCAAATTCAATAAAAATCGACAAAAATACAGTTTCTAGCTAAAATTTGATGGTTTCGTTGCACTTTCCGAGCCCGTAGGGTATCTGATTGGCCTAAAAGTACAAGAAAACACTTCAAAAGTGACGTTTCTGAAGAATTTTAACAGTTTTCTTGTATCTACGAACGCCAGAATGCATAAAATTGACCTAAACGTCTCCTTTTCCTATTCTGAGTCGATTCTGCATGCTTTAAGTGTGTTTGGTGGCTCAGAACCATCAAAAAACGTTGAAATATAGTTCAAATTCAATAAAAATCGACAAAAATACAGTTTCTAGCTAAAATTTGATGGTTTCGTTGCACTTTCCGAGCCCGTAGGGTATCTGATTGGCTTAAAAGTACAAGAAAACACTTCAAAAGTGACGTTTCTGAAGAATTTTAACAGTTTTCTTGTATCTACGAACGCCAGAATGCATAAAATTGACCTAAACGTCTCCTTTTCCTATTCTGAGTCGATTCTGCATGCTTTAAGTGTGTTTGGTGGCTCAGAACCATCAAAAAACGTTGAAATATAGTTCAAATTCAATAAAAATCGACAAAAATACAGTTTCTAGCTAAAATTTGATGGTTTCGTTGCACTTTCCGAGCCCGTAGGCTATCTGATTGGCTTAAAAGTACAAGAAAACACTTCAAAAGTGACGTTTCTGAAGAATTTTAACAGTTTTCTTGTATCTACGAACGCCAGAATGCATAAATTTGACCTAAACGTCTCCTTTTCCTATTCTGAGTCGATTCTGCATGCTTTAAGTGTGTTTGGTGGCTCAGAACCATCAAAAAACGTTGAAATATAGTTCAAATTCAATAAAAATCGACAAAAATACAGTTTCTAGCTAAAATTTGATGGTTTCGTTGCACTTTCCGAGCCCGTAGGGTATCTGATTGGCTTAAAAGTACAAGAAAAAACTTCAAAAGTGACGTTTCTGAAGAATTTTAACAGTTTTCTTGTATCTACGAACGCCAGAATGCATAAAATTGACCTAAACGTCTCCTTTTCCTATTCTGAGTCGATTCTGCATGCTTTAAGTGTGTTTGGTGGCTCAGAACCATCAAAAAACGTTGAAATATAGTTCAAATTCAATAAAAATCGACAAAAATACAGTTTCTAGCTAAAATTTGATAGTTTCGTTGCACTTTCCGAGCCCGTAGGGTATCTGATTGGCTTAAAAGTACAAGAAAACACTTCAAAAGTGACGTTTCTGAAGAATTTTAACAGTTTTCTTGTATCTACGAACGCCAGAATGCATAAAATTGACCTAAACGTCTCCTTTTCCTATTCTGAGTCGATTCTGCATGCTTTAAGTGTGTTTGGTGGCTCAGAACCATCAAAAAACGTTGAAATATAGTTCAAATTCAATAAAAATCGACAAAAATACAGTTTCTAGCTAAAATTTGATGGTTTCGTTGCACTTTCCGAGCCCGTAGGGTATCTGATTGGCTTAAAAGTACAAGAAAACACTTCAAAAGTGACGTTTCTGAAGAATTTTAACAGTTTTCTTGTATCTACGAACGCCAGAATGCATAAAATTGACCTAAACGTCTCCTTTTCCTATTCTGAGTCGATTCTGCATGCTTTAAGTGTGTTTGGTGGCTCAGAACCATCAAAAAACGTTGAAATATAGTTCAAATTCAATAAAAATCGACAAAAATACAGTTTCTAGCTAAAATTTGATGGTTTCGTTGCACTTTCCGAGCCCGTAGGGTATCTGATTGGCTTAAAAGTACAAGAAAACACTTCAAAAGTGACGTTTCTGAAGAATTTTAACAGTTTTCTTGTATCTACGAACGCCAGAATGCATAAAATTGACCTAAACGTCTCCTTTTCCTATTCTGAGTCGATTCTACATGCTTTAAGAGTGTTTGGTGGCTCAGAACCATCAAAAAACGTTGAAATATAGTTCAAATTCAATAAAAATCGACAAAAATACAGTTTCTAGCTAAAATTTGATGGTTTCGTTGCACTTTCCGAGCCCGTAGGGTATCTGATTGGCTTAAAAGTACAAGAAAACACTTCAAAAGTGACGTTTCTGAAGAATTTTAACAGTTTTCTTGTATCTACGAACGCCAGAATGCATAAAATTGACCTAAACGTCTCCTTTTCCTATTCTGAGTCGATTCTGCATGCTTTAAGTGTGTTTGGTGGCTCAGAACCATCAAAAAACGTTGAAATATAGTTCAAATTCAATAAAAATCGACAAAAATACAGTTTCTAGCTAAAATTTGATGGTTTCGTTGCACTTTCCGAGCCCGTAGGGTATCTGATTGGCTTAAAAGTACAAGAAAACACTTCAAAAGTGACGTTTCTGAAGAATTTTAACATTTTTCTTGTATCTACGAACGCCAGAATGCATAAAATTGACCTAAACGTCTCCTTTTCCTATTCTGAGTCGATTCTGCATGCTTTAAGTGTGTTTGGTGGCTCAGAACCATCAAAAAACGTTGAAATATAGTTCAAATTCAATAAAAATCGACAAAAATACAGTTTCTAGCTAAAATTTGATGGTTTCGTTGCACTTTCCGAGCCCGTAGGGTATCTGATTGGCTTAAAAGTACAAGAAAACACTTCAAAAGTGACGTTTCTGAAGAATTTTAACAGTTTTCTTGTATCTACGAACGCCAGAATGCATAAAATTGACCTAAACGTCTCCTTTTCCTATTCTGAGTGGATTCTGCATGCTTTAAGTGTGTTTGGTGGCTCAGAACCATCAAAAAACGTTGAAATATTTCAAATTCAATAAAAATCGACAAAAATACAGTTTCTAGCTAAAATTTGATGGTTTCGTTGCACTTTCCGAGCCCGTAGGGTATCTGATTGGCTTAAAAGTACAAGAAAACACTTCAAAAGTGACGTTTCTGAAGAATTTTAACAGTTTTCTTGTATCTACGAACGCCAGAATGCATAAAATTGACCTAAACGTCTCCTTTTCCTATTCTGAGTCGATTCTGCATGCTTTAAGTGTGTTTGGTGGCTCAGAACCATCAAAAAACGTTGAAATATAGTTCAAATTCAATAAAAATCGACAAAAATACAGTTTCTAGCTAAAATTTGATGGTTTCGTTGCACTTTCCGAGCCCGTAGGGTATCTGATTGGCTTAAAAGTACAACAAAACACTTCAAAAGTGACGTATCTGAAGAATTTTAACAGTTTTCTTGTATCTACGAACGCCAGAATGCATAAAATTGACCTAAACGTCTCCTTTTCCTATTCTGAGTCGATTCTGCATGTTAAAATTCTTCAGAAACGTCACTTTTGAAGTGTTTTCTTGTACTTTTAAGCCAATCAGATACCCTACGGGCTCGGAAAGTGCAACGAAACCATCAAATTTTAGCTAGAAACTGTATTTTTGTCGATTTTTATTGAATTTGAACTATATTTCAAAGTTTTTTGATGGTTCTGAGCCACCAAACACACTTAAAGCATGCAGAATCGACTCAGAATAGGAAAAGGAGACGTTTAGGTCAATTTTATGCATTCTGGCGTTCGTAGATACAAGAAAACTGTTAAAATTCTTCAGAAACGTCACTTTTGAAGTGTTTTCTTGTACTTTTAAGCCAATCAGATACCCTACGGGCTCGGAAAGTGCAACGAAACCATCAAATTTTAGCTAGAAACTGTATTTTTGTCGATTTTTATTGAATTTGAACTATATTTCAACGTTTTTTGATGGTTCTGAGCCACCAAACACACTTAAAGCATGCAGAATCGACTTAGAATAGGAAAAGGAGACGTTTAGGTCAATTTTATGCATTCTGGCGTTCGTAGATACAAGAAAAGTGTTAAAATTCTTCAGAAACGTCACTTTTGAAGTGTTTTCTTGTACTTTTAAGCCAATCAGATACCCTACGGGCTCGGAAAGTGCAACGAAACCATCAAATTTTAGCTAGAAACTGTATTTTTGTCGATTTTTATTGAATTTGAACTATATTTCAACGTTTTTTGATGGTTCTGAGCCACCAAACACACTTAAAGCATGCAGAATCGACTCAGAATAGGAAAAGGAGACGTTTAGGTCAATTTTATGCATTCTGGCGTTCGTAGATACAAGAAAACTGTTAAAATTCTTCAGAAACGTCACTTTTGAAGTGTTTTCTTGTACTTTTAGGCCAATCAGATACCCTACGGGCTCGGAAAGTGCAACGAAACCATCAAATTTTAGCTAGAAACTGTATTTTTGTCGATTTTTATTGAATTTGAACTATATTTCAACGTTTTTTGATGGTTCTGAGCCACCAAACACACTTAAAGCATGCAGAATCGACTCAGAATAGGAAAAGGAGACGTTTAGGTCAATTTTATGCATTCTGGCGTTCGTAGATACAAGAAAACTGTTAAAATTCTTCAGAAACGTCACTTTTGAAGTGTTTTCTTGTACTTTTAAGCCAATCAGATACCCTACGGGCTCGGAAAGTGCAACGAAACCATCAAATTTTAGCTAGAAACTGTATTTTTGTCGATTTTTATTGAATTTGAACTATATTTCAACGTTTTTTGATGGTTCTGAGCCACCAAACACACTTAAAGCATGCAGAATCGACTCAGAATAGGAAAAGGAGACGTTTAGGTCAATTTTATGCATTCTGGCGTTCGTAGATACAAGAAAACTGTTAAAATTCTTCAGAAACGTGACTTTTGAAGTGTTTTCTTGTACTTTTAAGCCAATCAGATACCCTACGGGCTCGGAAAGTGCAACGAAACCATCAAATTTTAGCTAGAAACTGTATTTTTGTCGATTTTTATTGAATTTGAACTATATTTCAACGTTTTTTGATGGTTCTGAGCCACCAAACACACTTAAAGCATGCAGAATCGACTCAGAATAGGAAAAGGAGACGTTTAGGTCAATTTTATGCATTCTGGCGTTCGTAGATACAAGAAAACTGTTAAAATTCTTCAGAAACGTCACTTTTGAAGTGTTTTCTTGTACTTTTAAGCCAATCAGATACCCTACGGGCTCTTCTGAGTCGATTCTGCATGCTTTAAGTGTGTTTGGTGGCTCAGAACCATCAAAAAACGTTGAAATATAGTTCAAATTCAATAAAAATCGACAAAAATACAGTTTCTAGCTAAAATTTGATGGTTTCGTTGCACTTTCCGAGCCCGTAGGGTATCTGATTGGCTTAAAAGTACAAGAAAACACTTCAAAAGTGACGTTTCTGAAGAATTTTAACAGTTTTCTTGTATCTACGAACGCCAGAATGCATAAAATTGACCTAAACGTCTCCTTTTCCTATTCTGAGTCGATTCTGCATGCTTTAAGTGTGTTTGGTGGCTCAGAACCATCAAAAAACGTTGAAATATAGTTCAAATTCAATAAAAATCGACAAAAATACAGTTTCTAGCTAAAATTTGATGGTTTCGTTGCACTTTCCGAGCCCGTAGGGTATCTGATTGGCTTAAAAGTACAAGAAAACACTTCAAAAGTGACGTTTCTGAAGAATTTTAACAGTTTTCTTGTATCTACGAACGCCAGAATGCATAAAATTGACCTAAACGTCTCCTTTTCCTATTCTGAGTCGATTCTGCATGCTTTAAGTGTGTTTGGTGGCTCAGAACCATCAAAAAACGTTGAAATATAGTTCAAATTCTATAAAAATCGACAAAAATACAGTTTCTAGCTAAAATTTGATGGTTTCGTTGCACTTTCCGAGCCCGTAGGTTATCTGATTGGCTTAAAAGTACAAGAAAACACTTCAAAAGTGACGTTTCTGAAGAATTTTAACAGTTTTCTTGTATCTACGAACGCCAGAATGCATAAAATTGACCTAAACGTCTCCTTTTCCTATTCTGAGTCGATTCTGCATGCTTTAAGTGTGTTTGGTGGCTCAGAACCATCAAAAAACTTTGAAATATAGTTCAAATTCAATAAAAATCGACAAAAATACAGTTTCTAGCTAAAATTTGATGGTTTCGTTGCACTTTCCGAGCCCGTAGGGTATCTGATTGGCTTAAAAGTACAAGAAAACACTTCAAAAGTGACGTTTCTGAAGAATTTTAACAGTTTTCTTGTATCTACGAACGCCAGAATGCATAAAATTGACCTAAACGTCTCCTTTTCCTATTCTGAGTCGATTCTGCATGCTTTAAGTGTGTTTGGTGGCTCAGAACCATCAAAAAACGTTGAAATATAGTTCAAATTCAATAAAAATCGACAAAAATACAGTTTCTAGCTAAAATTTGATGGTTTCGTTGCACCTTCCGAGCCCGTAGGGTATCTGATTGGCTTAAAAGTACAAGAAAACACTTCAAAAGTGACGTTTCTGAAGAATTTTAACAGTTTTCTTGTATCTACGAACGCCAGAATGCATAAAATTGACCTAAACGTCTCCTTTTCCTATTCTGAGTCGATTCTGCATGCTTTAAGTGTGTTTGGTGGCTCAGAACCATCAAAAAACTTTGAAATATAGTTCAAATTCAATAAAAATCGACAAAAATACAGTTTCTAGCTAAAATTTGATGGTTTTGTTGCACTTTCCGAGCCCGTAGGGTATCTGATTGGCTTAAAAGTACAAGAAAACACTTCAAAAGTGACGTTTCTGAAGAATTTTAACAGTTTTCTTGTATCTACGAACGCCAGAATGCATAAAATTGACCTAAACGTCTCCTTTTCCTATTCTGAGTCGATTCTGCATGCTTTAAGTGTGTTTGGTGGCTCAGAACCATCAAAAAACGTTGAAATATAGTTCAAATTCAATAAAAATCGACAAAAATACAGTTTCTAGCTAAAATTTGATGGTTTCGTTGCACTTTCCGAGCTCGTAGGTTATCTGATTGGCTTAAAAGTACAAGAAAACACTTCAAAAGTGACGTTTCTGAAGAATTTTAACAGTTTTCTTGTATCTACGAACGCCAGAATGCATAAAATTGACCTAAACGTCTCCTTTTCCTATTCTGAGTCGATTCTGCATGCTTTAAGTGTGTTTGGTGGCTCAGAACCATCAAAAAACGTTGAAATATAGTTCAAATTCAATAAAAATCGACAAAAATACAGTTTCTAGCTAAAATTTGATGGTTTCGTTGCACTTTCCGAGCCCGTTGGGTATCTGATTGGCTTAAAAGTACAAGAAAACACTTCAAAAGTGACGTTTCTGAAGAATTTTAACAGTTTTCTTGTATCTACGAACGCCAGAATGCATAAAATTGACCTAAACGTCTCCTTTTCCTATTCTGAGTCGATTCTGCATGCTTTAAGTGTGTTTGGTGGCTCAGAACCATCAAAAAACGTTGAAATATAGTTCAAATTCAATAAAAATCGACAAAAATACAGTTTCTAGCTAAAATTTGATGGTTTCGTTGCACTTTCCGAGCCCGTAGGGAATCTGATTGGCTTAAAAGTACAAGAAAACACTTCAAAAGTGACGTTTCTGAAGAATTTTAACAGTTTTCTTGTATCTACGAACGCCAGAATGCATAAATTTGACCTAAACGTCTCCTTTTCCTATTCTGAGTCGATTCTGCATGCTTTAAGTGTGTTTGGTGGCTCAGAACCATCAAAAAACGTTGAAATATAGTTCAAATTCAATAAAAATCGACAAAAATACAGTTTCTAGCTAAAATTTGATGGTTTCGTTGCACCTTCCGAGCCCGTAGGGTATCTGATTGGCTTAAAAGTACAAGAAAACACTTCAAAAGTGACGTTTCTGAAGAATTTTAACAGTTTTCTTGTATCTACGAACGCCAGAATGCATAAAATTGACCTAAACGTCTCCTTTTCCTATTCTGAGTCGATTCTGCATGCTTTAAGTGTGTTTGGTGGCTCAGAACCATCAAAAAACGTTGAAATATAGTTCAAATTCAATAAAAATCGACAAAAATACAGTTTCTAGCTAAAATTTGATGGTTTTGTTGCACTTTCCGAGCCCGTAGGGTATCTGATTGGCTTAAAAGTACAAGAAAACACTTCAAAAGTGACGTTTCTGAAGAATTTTAACAGTTTTCTTGTATCTACGAACGCCAGAATGCATAAAATTGACCTAAACGTCTCCTTTTCCTATTCTGAGTCGATTCTGCATGCTTTAAGTGTGTTTGGTGGCTCAGAACCATCAAAAAACGTTGAAATATAGTTCAAATTCAATAAAAATCGACAAAAATACAGTTTCTAGCTAAAATTTGATGGTTTCGTTGCACTTTCCGAGCCCGTAGGGTATCTGATTGGCTTAAAAGTACAAGAAAACACTTCAAAAGTGACGTTTCTGAAGAATTTTAACAGTTTTCTTGTATCCACGAACGCCAGAATGCATAAAATTGACCTAAACATCTCCTTTTCCTATTCTGAGTCGATTCTGCATGCTTTAAGTGTGTTTGGTGGCTCAGAACCATCAAAAAACGTTGAAATATAGTTCAAATGCAATAAAAATCGACAAAAATACAGTTTCTAGCTAAAATTTGATGGTTTCGTTGCACTTTCCGAGCCCGTAGGGTATCTGATTGGCTTAAAAGTACAAGAAAACACTTCAAAAGTGACGTTTCTGAAGAATTTTAACAGTTTTCTTGTATCTACGAACGCCAGAAAGCATAAAATTGACCTAAACGTCTCCTTTTCCTATTCTGAGTCGATTCTGCATGCTTTAAGTGTGTTTGGTGGCTCAGAACCATCAAAAAACGTTGAAATATAGTTCAAATTCAATAAAAATCGACAAAAATACAGTTTCTAGCTAAAATTTGATGGTTTCGTTGCACTTTCCGAGCCCGTAGGGTATCTGATTGGCTTAAAAGTACAAGAAAACACTTCAAAAGTGACGTTTCTGAAGAATTTTAACAGTTTTCTTGTATCTACGAACGCCAGAATGCATAAAATTGACCTAAACGTCTCCTTTTCCTATTCTGAGTCGATTCTGCATGCTTAGGTGTGTTTGGTGGCTCAGAACCATCAAAAAACGTTGAAATATAGTTCAAATTCAATAAAAATCGACAAAAATACAGTTTCTAGCTAAAATTTGATGGTTTCGTTGCACTTTCCGAGCCCGTAGGGTATCTGATTGGCTTAAAAGTACAAGAAAACACTTCAAAAGTGACGTTTCTGAAGAATTTTAACAGTTTTCTTGTATCTACGAACGCCAGAATGCATAAAATTGACCTAAACGTCTCCTTTTCCTATTCTGAGTCGATTCTGCATGCTTTAAGTGTGTTTGGTGGCTCAGAACCATCAAAAAACGTTGAAATATAGTTCAAATTCAATAAAAATCGACAAAAATACAGTTTCTAGCTAAAATTTGATGGTTTCGTTGCACTTTCCGAGCCCGTAGGGTATCTGATTGGCTTAAAAGTACAAGAAAACACTTCAAAAGTGACGTTTCTGAAGAATTTTAACAGTTTTCTTGTATCTACGAACGCCAGAATGCATAAAATTGACCTAAACGTCTCCTTTTCCTATTCTGAGTCGATTCTGCATGCTTTAAGTGTGTTTGGTGGCTCAGAACCATCAAAAAACGTTGAAATATAGTTCAAATTCAATAAAAATCGACAAAAATACAGTTTCTAGCTAAAATTTGATGGTTTCGTTGCACTTTCCGAGCCCGTAGGGTATCTGATTGGCTTAAAAGTACAAGAAAACACTTCAAAAGTGACGTTTCTGAAGAATTTTAACGGTTTTCTTGTATCTACGAACGCCAGAATGCATAAAATTGACCTAAACATCTCCTTTTCCTATTCTGAGTCGATTCTGCATGCTTTAAGTGTGTTTGGTGGCTCAGAACCATCAAAAAACGTTGAAATATAGTTCAAATTCAATAAAAATCGACAAAAATACAGTTTCTAGCTAAAATTTGATGGTTTCGTTGCACTTTCCGAGCCCGTAGGGTATCTGATTGGCTTAAAAGTACAAGAAAACACTTCAAAAGTGACGTTTCTGAAGAATTTTAACAGTTTTCTTGTATCTACGAACGCCAGAAAGCATAAAATTGACCTAAACGTCTCCTTTTCCTATTCTGAGTCGATTCTGCATGCTTTAAGTGTGTTTGGTGGCTCAGAACCATCAAAAAACGTTGAAATATAGTTCAAATTCAATAAAAATCGACAAAAATACAGTTTCTAGCTAAAATTTGATGGTTTCGTTGCACTTTCCGAGCCCGTAGGGTATCTGATTGGCTTAAAAGTACAAGAAAACACTTCAAAAGTGACGTTTCTGAAGAATTTTAACAGTTTTCTTGTATCTACGAACGCCAGAATGCATAAAATTGACCTAAACGTCTCCTTTTCCTATTCTGAGTCGATTCTGCATGCTTTAAGTGTGTTTGGTGGCTCAGAACCATCAAAAAACGTTGAAATATAGTTCAAATGCAATAAAAATCGACAAAAATACAGTTTCTAGCTAAAATTTGATGGTTTCGTTGCACTTTCCGAGCCCGTAGGGTATCTGATTGGCTTAAAAGTACAAGAAAACACTTCAAAAGTGACGTTTCTGAAGAATTTTAACAGTTTTCTTGTATCTACGAACGCCAGAATGCATAAAATTGACCTAAACGTCTCCTTTTCCTATTCTGAGTCGATTCTGCATGCTTTAAGTGTGTTTGGTGGCTCAGAACCATCAAAAAACGTTGAAATATAGTTCAAATTCAATAAAAATCGACAAAAATACAGTTTCTAGCTAAAATTTGATGGTTTCGTTGCACTTTCCGAGCCCGTAGGGTATCTGATTGGCTTAAAAGTACAAGAAAACACTTCAAAAGTGACGTTTCTGAAGAATTTTAACAGTTTTCTTGTATCTACGAACGCCAGAATGCATAAAATTGACCTAAACGTCTCCTTTTCCTATTCTGAGTCGATTCTGCATGCTTTAAGTGTGTTTGGTGGCTCAGAACCATCAAAAAACGTTGAAATATAGTTCAAATTCAATAAAAATCGACAAAAATACAGTTTCTAGCTAAAATTTGATGGTTTCGTTGCACTTTCCGAGCCCGTGGGGTATCTGATTGGCTTAAAAGTACAAGAAAACACTTCAAAAGTGACGTTTCTGAAGAATTTTAACAGTTTTCTTGTATCTACGAACGCCAGAATGCATAAAATTGACCTAAACGTCTCCTTTTCCTATTCTGAGTCGATTCTGCATGCTTTAAGTGTGTTTGGTGGCTCAGAACCATCAAAAAACGTTGAAATATAGTTCAAATTCAATAAAAATCGACAAAAATACAGTTTCTAGCTAAAATTTGATGGTTTCGTTGCACTTTCCGAGCCCGTAGGGTATCTGATTGGCTTAAAAGTACAAGAAAACACTTCAAAAGTGACGTTTCTGAAGAATTTTAACAGTTTTCTTGTATCTACGAACGCCAGAATGCATAAAATTGACCTAAACGTCTCCTTTTCCTATTCTGAGTCGATTCTGCATGCTTTAAGTGTGTTTGGTGGCTCAGAACCATCAAAAAACGTTGAAATATAGTTCAAATTCAATAAAAATCGACAAAAATACAGTTTCTAGCTAAAATTTGATGGTTTCGTTGCACTTTCCGAGCCCGTAGGGTATCTGATTGGCTTAAAAGTACAAGAAAACACTTCAAAAGTGACGTTTCTGAAGAATTTTAACAGTTTTCTTGTATCTACGAACGCCAGAATGCATAAAATTGACCTAAACGTCTCCTTTTCCTATTCTGAGTCGATTCTGCATGCTTTAAGTGTGTTTGGTGGCTCAGAACCATCAAAAAACGTTGAAATATAGTTCAAATTCAATAAAAATCGACAAAAATACAGTTTCTAGCTAAAATTTGATGGTTTCGTTGCACTTTCCGAGCCCGTAGGGTATCTGATTGGCTTAAAAGTACAAGAAAACACTTCAAAAGTGACGTTTCTGAAGAATTTTAACAGTTTTCTTGTATCTACGAACGCCAGAATGCATAAAATTGACCTAAACGTCCCCTTTTCCTATTCTGAGTCGATTCTGCATGCTTTAAGTGTGTTTGGTGGCTCAGAACCATCAAAAAACGTTGAAATATAGTTCAAATTCAATAAAAATCGACAAAAATACAGTTTCTAGCTAAAATTTGATGGTTTCGTTGCACTTTCCGAGCCCGTAGGGTATCTGATTGGCTTAAAAGTACAAGAAAACACTTCAAAAGTGACGTTTCTGAAGAATTTTAACAGTTTTCTTGTATCTACGAACGCCAGAATGCATAAAATTGACCTAAACGTCTCCTTTTCCTATTCTGAGTCGATTCTGCATGCTTTAAGTGTGTTTGGTGGCTCAGAACCATCAAAAAACGTTGAAATATAGTTCAAATTCAATAAAAATCGACAAAAATACAGTTTCTAGCTAAAATTTGATGGTTTCGTTGCACTTTCCGAGCCCGTAGGGTATCTGATTGGCTTAAAAGTACAAGAAAACACTTCAAAAGTGACGTTTCTGAAGAATTTTAACAGTTTTCTTGTATCTACGAACGCCAGAATGCATAAAATTGACCTAAACGTCTCCTTTTCCTATTCTGAGTCGATTCTGCATGCTTTAAGTGTGTTTGGTGGCTCAGAACCATCAAAAAACGTTGAAATATAGTTCAAATTCAATAAAAATCGACAAAAATACAGTTTCTAGCTAAAATTTGATGGTTTCGTTGCACTTTCCGAGCCCGTAGGGTATCTGATTGGCTTAAAAGTATAAGAAAACACTTCAAAAGTGACGTTTCTGAAGAATTTTAACAGTTTTCTTGTATCTACGAACGCCAGAATGCATAACATTGACCTAAACGTCTCGTTTTCCTATTCTGAGTCGATTCTGCATGCTTTAAGTGTGTTTGGTGGCTCAGAACCATCAAAAAACGTTGAAATATAGTTCAAATTCAATAAAAATCGACAAAAATACAGTTTCTAGCTAAAATTTGATGGTTTCGTTGCACTTTCCGAGCCCGTAGGGTATCTGATTGGCTTAAAAGTACAAGAAAACACTTCAAAAGTGACGTTTCTGAAGAATTTTAACAGTTTTCTTGTATCTACGAACGCCAGAATGCATAAAATTGACCTAAACGTCTCCTTTTCCTATTCTGAGTCGATTCTGCATGCTTTAAGTGTGTTTGGTGGCTCAGAACCATCAAAAAACGTTGAAATATAGTTCAAATTCAATAAAAATCGACAAAAATACAGTTTCTAGCTAAAATTTGATGGTTTCGTTGCACTTTCCGAGCCCGTAGGGTATCTGATTGGCTTAAAAGTACAAGAAAACAATTCAAAAGTGACGTTTCTGAAGAATTTTAACAGTTTTCTTGTATCTACGAACGCCAGAATGCATAAAATTGACCTAAACATCTCCTTTTCCTATTCTGAGTCGATTCTGCATGCTTTAAGTGTGTTTGGTGGCTCAGAACCATCAAAAAACGTTGAAATATAGTTCAAATTCAATAAAAATCGACAAAAATACAGTTTCTAGATAAAATTTGATGGTTTCGTTGCACTTTCCGAGCCCGTAGGGTATCTGATTGGCTTAAAAGTACAAGAAAACACTTCAAAAGTGACGTTTCTGAAGAATTTTAACAGTTTTCTTGTATCTACGAACGCCAGAAAGCATAAAATTGACCTAAACGTCTCCTTTTCCTATTCTGAGTCGATTCTGCATGCTTTAAGTGTGTTTGGTGGCCCAGAACCATCAAAAAACGTTGAAATATAGTTCAAATTCAATAAAAATCGACAAAAATACAGTTTCTAGCTAAAATTTGATGGTTTCGTTGCACTTTCCGAGCCCGTAGGGTATCTGATTGGCTTAAAAGTACAAGAAAACACTTCAAAAGTGACGTTTCTGAAGAATTTTAACAGTTTTCTTGTATCTACGAACGCCAGAATGCATAAAATTGACCTAAACGTCTCCTTTTCCTATTCTGAGTCGATTCTGCATGCTTTAAGTGTGTTTGGTGGCTCAGAACCATCAAAAAACGTTGAAATATTGTTCAAATTCAATAAAAATCGACAAAAATACAGTTTCTAGCTAAAATTTGATGGTTTCGTTGCACTTTCCGAGCCCGTAGGGTATCTGATTGGCTTAAAAGTACAAGAAAACACTTCAAAAGTGACGTTTCTGAAGAATTTTAACAGTTTTCTTGTATCTACGAACGCCAGAATGCATAAAATTGACCTAAACGTCTCCTTTTCCTATTCTGAGTCGATTCTGCATGCTTTAAGTGTGTTTGGTGGCTCAGAACCATCAAAAAACGTTGAAATATAGTTCAAATTCAATAAAAATCGACAAAAATACAGTTTCTAGCTAAAATTTGATGGTTTCGTTGCACTTTCCGAGCCCGTAGGGTATCTGATTGGCTTAAAAGTACAAGAAAACACTTCAAAAGTGACGTTTCTGAAGAATTTTAACAGTTTTCTTGTATCTACGAACGCCAGAATGCATAAAATTGACCTAAACGTCTCCTTTTCCTATTCTGAGTCGATTCTGCATGCTTTAAGTGTGTTTGGTGGCTCAGAACCATCAAAAAACGTTGAAATATAGTTCAAATTCAATAAAAATCGACAAAAATACAGTTTCTAGCTAAAATTTGATGGTTTCGTTGCACTTTCCGAGCCCGTAGGGTATCTGATTGGCTTAAAAGTACAAGAAAACACTTCAAAAGTGACGTTTCTGAAGAATTTTAACAGTTTTCTTGTATCTACGAACGCCAGAATGCATAAAATTGACCTAAACGTCTCCTTTTCCTATTCTGAGTCGATTCTGCATGCTTTAAGTGTGTTTGGTGGCTCAGAACCATCAAAAAACGTTGAAATATAGTT
Source organism: Zophobas morio (assembly GCF_036711695.1). Classification (NCBI taxonomy): domain Eukaryota; kingdom Metazoa; phylum Arthropoda; class Insecta; order Coleoptera; family Tenebrionidae; genus Zophobas; species Zophobas morio. The sequence continues at coordinate 17,407 of NW_026972844.1, forward strand.
CAAATTCAATAAAAATCGACAAAAATACAGTTTCTAGCTAAAATTTGATGGTTTCGTTGCACTTTCCGAGCCCGTAGGGTATCTGATTGGCTTAAAAGTACAAGAAAACACTTCAAAAGTGACGTTTCTGAAGAATTTTAACAGTTTTCTTGTATCTACGAACGCCAGAATGCATAAAATTGACCTAAACGTCTCCTTTTCCTATTCTGAGTCGATTCTGCATGCTTTAAGTGTGTTTGGTGGCTCAGAACCATCAAAAAACGTTGAAATATAGTTCAAATTCAATAAAAATCGACAAAAATACAGTTTCTAGCTAAAATTTGATGGTTTCGTTGCACTTTCCGAGCCCGTAGGGTATCTGATTGGCTTAAAAGTACAAGAAAACACTTCAAAAGTGACGTTTCTGAAGAATTTTAACAGTTTTCTTGTATCTACGAACGCCAGAATGCATAAAATTGACCTAAACGTCTCCTTTTCCTATTCTGAGTCGATTCTGCATGCTTTAAGTGTGTTTGGTGGCTCAGAACCATCAAAAAACGTTGAAATATAGTTCAAATTCAATAAAAATCGACAAAAATACAGTTTCTAGCTAAAATTTGATGGTTTCGTTGCACTTTCCGAGCCCGTAGGGTATCTGATTGGCTTAAAAGTATAAGAAAACACTTCAAAAGTGACGTTTCTGAAGAATTTTAACAGTTTTCTTGTATCTACGAACGCCAGAATGCATAAAATTGACCTAAACGTCTCCTTTTCCTATTCTGAGTCGATTCTGCATGCTTTAAGTGTGTTTGGTGGCTCAGAACCATCAAAAAACGTTGAAATATAGTTCAAATTCAATAAAAATCGACAAAAATACAGTTTCTAGCTAAAATTTGATGGTTTCGTTGCACTTTCCGAGCCCGTAGGGTATCTGATTGGCTTAAAAGTACAAGAAAACACTTCAAAAGTGACGTTTCTGAAGAATTTTAACAGTTTTCTTGTATCTACGAACGCCAGAATGCATAAATTTGACCTAAACGTCTCCTTTTCCTATTCTGAGTCGATTCTGCATGCTTTAAGTGTGTTTGGTGGCTCAGAGCCATCAAAAAACGTTGAAATATAGTTCAAATTCAATAAAATTCGACAAAAATACAGTTTCTAGCTAAAATTTGATGGTTTCGTTGCACTTTCCGAGCCCGTAGGGTATCTGATTGGCTTAAAAGTACAAGAAAACACTTCAAAAGTGACGTTTCTGAAGAATTTTAACAGTTTTCTTGTATCTACGAACGCCAGAATGCATAAAATTGACCTAAACGTCTCCTTTTCCTATTCTGAGTCGATTCTGCATGCTTTAAGTGTGTTTGGTGGCTCAGAACCATCAAAAAACGTTGAAATATAGTTCAAATTCAATAAAAATCGACAAAAATTCAGTTTCTAGCTAAAATTTGATGGTTTCGTTGCACTTTCCGAGCCCGTTGGGTATCTGATTGGCTTAAAAGTACAAGAAAACACTTCAAAAGTGACGTTTCTGAAGAATTTTAACAGTTTTCTTGTATCTACGAACGCCAGAATGCATAAAATTGACCTAAACATCTCCTTTTCCTATTCTGAGTCGATTCTGCATGCTTTAAGTGTGTTTGGTGGCTCAGAACCATCAAAAAACGTTGAAATATAGTTCAAATTCAATAAAAATCGACAAAAATACAGTTTCTAGCTAAAATTTGATGGTTTCGTTGCACTTTCCGAGCCCGTAGGGTATCTGATTGGCTTAAAAGTACAAGAAAACACTTCAAAAGTGACGTTTCTGAAGAATTTTAACAGTTTTCTTGTATCTACGAACGCCAGAAAGCATAAAATTGACCTAAACGTCTCCTTTTCCTATTCTGAGTCGATTCTGCATGCTTTAAGTGTGTTTGGTGGCTCAGAACCATCAAAAAACGTTGAAATATAGTTCAAATTCAATAAAAATCGACAAAAATACAGTTTCTAGCTAAAATTTGATGGTTTCGTTGCACTTTCCGAGCCCGTAGGGTATCTGATTGGCTTAAAAGTACAAGAAAACACTTCAAAAGTGACGTTTCTGAAGAATTTTAACAGTTTTCTTGTATCTACGAACGCCAGAATGCATAAAATTGACCTAAACGTCTCCTTTTCCTATTCTTAGTCGATTCTGCATGCTTTAAGTGTGTTTGGTGGCTCAGAACCATCAAAAAACGTTGAAATATAGTTCAAATTCAATAAAAATCGACAAAAATACAGTTTCTAGCTAAAATTTGATGGTTTCGTTGCACTTTCCGTGCCCGTTGGGTATCTGATTGGCTTAAAAGTACAAGAAAACACTTCAAAAGTGACGTTTCTGAAGAATTTTAACAGTTTTCTTGTATCTACGAACGCCAGAATGCATAAAATTGACCTAAACGTCTCCTTTTCCTATTCTGAGTCGATTCTGCATGCTTTAAGTGTGTTTGGTGGCTCAGAACCATCAAAAAACGTTGAAATATAGTTCAAATTCAATAAAAATCGACAAAAATACAGTTTCTAGCTAAAATTTGATGGTTTCGTTGCACTTTCCGAGCCCGTAGGGTATCTGATTGGCTTAAAAGTACAAGAAAACACTTCAAAAGTGACGTTTCTGAAGAATTTTAACAGTTTTCTTGTATCTACGAACGCCAGAATGCATAAAATTGACCTAAACATCTCCTTTTCCTATTCTGAGTCGATTCTGCATGCTTTAAGTGTGTTTGGTGGCTCAGAACCATCAAAAAATGTTGAAATATAGTTCAAATTCAATAAAAATCGACAAAAATACAGTTTCTAGCTAAAATTTGATGGTTTCGTTGCACTTTCCGAGCCCGTAGGGTATCTGATTGGCTTAAAAGTACAAGAAAACACTTCAAAAGTGACGTTTCTGAAGAATTTTAACAGTTTTCTTGTATCTACGAACGCCAGAATGCATAAAATTGACCTAAACGTCTCCTTTTCCTATTCTGAGTCGATTCTGCATGCTTTAAGTGTGTTTGGTGGCTCAGAACCATCAAAAAACGTTGAAATTAGTTCAAATTCAATAAAAATCGACAAAAATACAGTTTCTAGCTAAAATTTGATGGTTTCGTTGCACTTTCCGAGCCCGTAGGGTATCTGATTGGCTTAAAAGTACAAGAAAACACTTCAAAAGTGACGTTTCTGAAGAATTTTAACAGTTTTCTTGTATCTACGAACGCCAGAATGCATAAAATTGACCTAAACGTCTCCTTTTCCTATTCTGAGTCGATTCTGCATGCTTTAAGTGTGTTTGGTGGCTCAGAACCATCAAAAAACGTTGAAATATAGTTCAAATTCAATAAAAATCGACAAAAATACAGTTTCTAGCTAAAATTTGATGGTTTCGTTGCACTTTCCGAGCCCGTAGGGTATCTGATTGGCTTAAAAGTACAAGAAAACACTTCAAAAGTGACGTTTCTGAAGAATTTTAACAGTTTTCTTGTATCTACGAACGCCAGAATGCATAAAATTGACCTAAACGTCTCCTTTTCCTATTCTGAGTCGATTCTGCATGCTTTAAGTGTGTTTGGTGGCTCAGAACCATCAAAAAACGTTGAAATATAGTTCAAATTCAATAAAAATCGACAAAAATACAGTTTCTAGCTAAAATTTGATGGTTTCGTTGCACTTTCCGAGCCCGTAGGGTATCTGATTGGCTTAAAAGTACAAGAAAACACTTCAAAAGTGACGTTTCTGAAGAATTTTAACAGTTTTCTTGTATGTAGGAACGCCAGAATGCATAAAATTGACCTAAACACCTCCTTTTCCTATTCTGAGTCGATTCTGCATGCTTTAAGTGTGTTTGGTGGCTCAGAACCATCAAAAAACGTTGAAATATAGTTCAAATTCAATAAAAATCGACAAAAATACAGTTTCTAGCTAAAATTTGATGGTTTCGTTGCACTTTCCGAGCCCGTAGGGTATCTGATTGGCTTAAAAGTATAAGAAAACACTTCAAAAGTGACGTTTCTGAAGAATTTTAACAGTTTTCTTGTATCTACGAACGCCAGAATGCATAAAATTGACCTAAACGTCTCCTTTTCCTATTCTGAGTCGATTCTGCATGCTTTAAGTGTGTTTGGTGGCTCAGAACCATCAAAAAACGTTGAAATATAGTTCAAATTCAATAAAAATCAACAAAAATACAGTTTCTAGCTAAAATTTGATGGTTTCGTTGCACTTTCCGAGCCCGTAGGGTATCTGATTGGCTTAAAAGTACAAGAAAACACTTCAAAAGTGACGTTTCTGAAGAATTTTAACAGTTTTCTTGTATCTACGAACGCCAGAATGCATAAAATTGACCTAAACGTCTCCTTTTCCCATTCTGAGTCGATTCTGCATGCTTTAAGTGTGTTTGGTGGCTCAGAACCATCAAAAAACTTTGAAATATAGTTCAAATTCAATAAAAATCGACAAAAATACAGTTTCTAGCTAAAATTTGATGGTTTCGTTGCACTTTCCGAGCCCGTAGGGTATCTGATTGGCTTAAAAGTACAAGAAAACACTTCAAAAGTGACGTTTCTGAAGAATTTTAACAGTTTTCTTGTATCTACGAACGCCAGAATGCATAAAATTGACCTAAACGTCTCCTTTTCCTATTCTGAGTCGATTCTGCATGCTTTAAGTGTGTTTGGTGGCTCAGAACCATCAAAAAACGTTGAAATATAGTTCAAATTCAATAAAAATCGACAAAAATACAGTTTCTAGCTAAAATTTGATGGTTTCGTTGCACTTTCCGAGCACGTAGGGTATCTGATTGGCTTAAAAGTACAAGAAAACACTTCAAAAGTGACGTTTCTGAAGAATTTTAACAGTTTTCTTGTATCTACGAACGCCAGAATGCATAAAATTGACCTAAACGTCTCCTTTTCCTATTCTGAGTCGATTCTGCATGTTTTAAGTGTGTTTGGTGGCTCAGAACCATCAAAAAACGTTGAAATATAGTTCAAATTCAATAAAAATCGACAAAAATACAGTTTCTAGCTAAAATTTGATGGTTTCGTTGCACTTTCCGAGCCCGTAGGGTATCTGATTGGCTTAAAAGTACAAGAAAACACTTCAAAAGTGACGTTTCTGAAGAATTTTAACAGTTTTCTTGTATCTACGAACGCCAGAATGCATAAAATTGACCTAAACATCTCCTTTTCCTATTCTGAGTCGATTCTGCATGCTTTAAGTGTGTTTGGTGGCTCAGAACCATCAAAAAACGTTGAAATATAGTTCAAATTCAATAAAAATCGACAAAAATACAGTTTCTAGCTAAAATTTGATGGTTTCGTTGCACTTTCCGAGCCCGTAGGGTATCTGATTGGCTTAAAAGTATAAGAAAACACTTCAAAAGTGACGTTTCTGAAGAATTTTAACAGTTTTCTTGTATCTACGAACGCCAGAATGCATAAAATTGACCTAAACGTCTCCTTTTCCTATTCTGAGTCGATTCTGCATGCTTTAAGTGTGTTTGGTGGCTCAGAACCATCAAAAAACGTTGAAATATAGTTCAAATTCAATAAAAATCGACAAAAATACAGTTTCTAGCTAAAATTTTATGGTTTCGTTGCACTTTCCGAGCCCGTAGGGTATCTGATTGGCTTAAAAGTACAAGAAAACACTTCAAAAGTGATGTTTCTGAAGAATTTTAACAGTTTTCTTGTATCTACGAACGCCAGAATGCATAAAATTGACCTAAACATCTCCTTTTCCTATTCTGAGTCGATTCTGCATGCTTTAAGTGTGTTTGGTGGCTCAGAACCATCAAAAAACGTTGAAATATAGTTCAAATTCAATAAAAATCGACAAAAATACAGTTTCTAGCTAAAATTTGATGGTTTCGTTGCACTTTCCGAGCCCGTAGGGTATCTGATTGGCTTAAAAGTACAAGAAAACACTTCAAAAGTGACGTTTCTGAAGAATTTTAACAGTTTTCTTGTATCTACGAACGCCAGAATGCATAAAATTGACCTAAACGTCTCCTTTTCCTATTCTGAGTCGATTCTGCATGCTTTAAGTGTGTTTGGTGGCTCAGAACCATCAAAAAACGTTGAAATATAGTTCAAATTCAATAAAAATCGACAAAAATACAGTTTCTAGCTAAAATTTGATGGTTTCGTTGCACTTTCCGAGCCCGTAGGGTATCTGATTGGCTTAAAAGTACAAGAAAACACTTCAAAAGTGACGTTTCTGAAGAATTTTAACAGTTTTCTTGTATCTACGAACGCCAGAATGCATAAAATTGACTTAAACGTCTCCTTTTCCTATTCTGAGTCGATTCTGCATGCTTTAAGTGTGTTTGGTGGCTCAGAACCATCAAAAAACGTTGAAATATAGTTCAAATTCAATAAAAATCGACAAAAATACAGTTTCTAGCTAAAATTTGATGGTTTCGTTGCACTTTCCGAGCCCGTAGGGTATCTGATTGGCTTAAAAGTACAAGAAAACACTTCAAAAGTGACGTTTCTGAAGAATTTTAACAGTTTTCTTGTATCTACGAACGCCAGAATGCATAAAATTGACCTAAACGTCTCCTCTTCCTATTCTGAGTCGATTCTGCATGCTTTAAGTGTGTTTGGTGGCTCAGAACCATCAAAAAACGTTGAAATATAGTTCAAATTCAATAAAAATCGACAAAAATACAGTTTCTAGCTAAGATTTGATGGTTTCGTTGCACTTTCCGAGCCTGTAGGGTATCTGATTGGCTTAAAAGTACAAGAAAACACTTCAAATTGACGTTTCTGAAGAATTTTAACAGTTTTCTTGTATCTACGAACGCCAGAATGCATAAAATTGACCTAAACGTCTCCTTTTCCTATTCTGAGTCGATTCTGCATGCTTTAAGTGTGTTTGGTGGCTCAGAACCATCAAAAAACGTTGAAATATAGTTCAAATTCAATAAAAATCGACAAAAATACAGTTTCTAGCTAAAATTTGATGGTTTCGTTGCACTTTCCGAGCCCGTAGGGTATCTGATTGGCTTAAAAGTACAAGAAAACACTTCAAAAGTGACGTTTCTGAAGAATTTTAACAGTTTTCTTGTATCTACGAACGCCAGAATGCATAAAATTGACCTAAACGTCTCCTTTTCCTATTCTGAGTCGATTCTGCATGCTTTAAGTGTGTTTGGTGGCTCAGAACCATCAAAAAACGTTGAAATATAGTTCAAATTCAATAAAAATCGACAAAAATACAGTTTCTAGCTAAAATTTGATGGTTTCGTTGCACTTTCCGAGCCCGTAGGGTATCTGATTGGCTTAAAAGTACAAGAAAACACTTCAAAAGTGACGTTTCTGAAGAATTTTAACAGTTTTCTTGTATCTACGAACGCCAGAATGCATAAAATTGACCTAAACGTCTCCTTTTCCTATTCTGAGTCGATTCTGCATGCTTTAAGTGTGTTTGGTGGCTCAGAACCATCAAAAAACGTTGAAATATAGTTCAAATTCAATAAAAATCGACAAAAATACAGTTTCTAGCTAAAATTTGATGGTTTCGTTGCACTTTCCGAGCCCGTAGGGTATCTGATTGGCTTAAAAGTACAAGAAAACACTTCAAAAGTGACGTTTCTGAAGAATTTTAACAGTTTTCTTGTATCTACGAACGCCAGAATGCATAAAATTGACCTAAACGTCTCCTTTTCCTATTCTGAGTCGATTCTGCATGCTTTAAGTGTGTTTGGTGGCTCAGAACCATCAAAAAACGTTGAAATATAGTTCAAATTCAATAAAAATCGACAAAAATACAGTTTCTAGCTAAAATTTGATGGTCTCGTTGCACTTTCCGAGCCCGTAGGGTATCTGATTGGCTTAAAAGTACAAGAAAACACTTCAAAAGTGACGTTTCTGAAGAATTTTAACAGTTTTCTTGTATCTACGAACGCCAGAATGCATAAAATTGACCTAAACGTCTCCTTTTCCTATTCTGAGTCGATTCTGCATGCTTTAAGTGTGTTTGGTGGCTCAGAACCATCAAAAAACGTTGAAATATAGTTCAAATTCAATAAAAATCGACAAAAATACAGTTTCTAGCTAAAATTTGATGGTTTCGTTGCACTTTCCGAGCCCGTTGGGTATCTGATTGGCTTAAAAGTACAAGAAAACACTTCAAAAGTGACGTTTCTGAAGAATTTTAACAGTTTTCTTGTATCTACGAACGCCAGAATGCATAAAATTGACCTAAACGTCTCCTTTTCCTATTCTGAGTCGATTCTGCATGCTTTAAGTGTGTTTGGTGGCTCAGAACCATCAAAAAACGTTGAAATATAGTTCAAATTCAATAAAAATCGACAAAAATACAGTTTCTAGCTAAAATTTGATGGTTTCGTTGCACTTTCCGAGCCCGTAGGGTATCTGATTGGCTTAAAAGTACAAGAAAACATTTCAAAAGTGACGTTTCTGAAGAATTTTAACAGTTTTCTTGTATCTACGAACGCCAGAATGCATAAAATTGACCTAAACGTCTCCTTTTCCTATTCTGAGTCGATTCTGCATGCTTTAAGTGTGTTTGGTGGCTCAGAACCATCAAAAAACGTTGAAATATAGTTCAAATTCAATAAAAATCGACAAAAATACAGTTTCTAGCTAAAATTTGATGGTTTCGTTGCACTTTCCGAGCCCGTAGGGTATCTGATTGGCTTAAAAGTACAAGAAAACACTTCAAAAGTGACGTTTCTGAAGAATTTTAACAGTTTTCTTGTATCTACGAACGCCAGAATGCATAAAATTGACCTAAACGTCTCCTTTTCCTATTCTGAGTCGATTCTGCATGCTTTAAGTGTGTTTGGTGGCTCAGAACCATCAAAAAACGTTGAAATATAGTTCAAATTCAATAAAAATCGACAAAAATACAGTTTCTAGCTAAAATTTGATGGTTTCGTTGCACTTTCCGAGCCCGTAGGGTATCTGATTGGCTTAAAAGTACAAGAAAACACTTCAAAAGTGACGTTTCTGAAGAATTTTAACAGTTTTCTTGTATCTACGAACGCCAGAATGCATAAAATTGACCTAAACGTCTCCTTTTCCTATTCAGAGTCGATTCTGCATGCTTTAAGTGTGTTTGGTGGCTCAGAACCATCAAAAAACGTTGAAATATAGTTCAAATTCAATAAAAATCGACAAAAATACAGTTTCTAGCTAAAATTTGATGGTTTCGTTGCACTTTCCGAGCCCGTAGGGTATCTGATTGGCTTAAAAGTACAAGAAAACACTTCAAAAGTGACGTTTCTGAAGAATTTTAACAGTTTTCTTGTATCTACGAACGCCAGAATGCATAAAATTGACCTAAACGTCTCCTTTTCCTATTCTGAGTCGATTCTGCATGCTTTAAGTGTGTTTGGTGGCTCAGAACCATCAAAAAACGTTGAAATATAGTTCAAATTCAATAAAAATCTACAAAAATACAGTTTCTAGCTAAAATTTGATGGTTTCGTTGCACTTTCCGAGCCCGTAGGGTATCTGATTGGCTTAAAAGTACAAGAAAACACTTCAAAAGTGACGTTTCTGAAGAATTTTAACAGTTTTCTTGTATCTACGAACGCCAGAATGCATAAAATTGACCTAAACGTCTCCTTTTCCTATTCTGAGTCGATTCTGCATGCTTTAAGTGTGTTTGGTGGCTCAGAACCATCAAAAAACGTTGAAATATAGTTCAAATTCAATAAAAATCGACAAAAATACAGTTTCTAGCTAAAATTTGATGGTTTCGTTGCACTTTCCGAGCCCGTAGGGTATCTGATTGGCTTAAAAGTACAAGAAAACACTTCAAAAGTGACGTTTCTGAAGAATTTTAACAGTTTTCTTGTATCTACGAACGCCAGAATGCATAAAATTGACCTAAACGTCTCCTTTTCCTATTCTGAGTCGATTCTGCATGCTTTAAGTGTGTTTGGTGGCTCAGAACCATCAAAAAACGTTGAAATATAGTTCAAATTCAATAAAAATCGACAAAAATACAGTTTCTAGCTAAAATTTGATGGTTTCGTTGCACTTTCCGAGCCCGTAGGGTATCTGATTGGCTTAAAAGTACAAGAAAACACTTCAAAAGTGACGTTTCTGAAGAATTTTAACAGTTTTCTTGTATCTACGAACGCCAGAATGCATAAAATTGACCTAAACGTCTCCTTTTCCTATTCTGAGTCGATTCTGCATGCTTTAAGTGTGTTTGGTGGCTCAGAACCATCAAAAAACGTTGAAACATAGTTCAAATTCAATAAAAATCGACAAAAATACAGTTTCTAGCTAAAATTTGATGGTTTCGTTGCACTTTCCGAGCCCGTAGGGTATCTGATTGGCTTAAAAGTACAAGAAAACACTTCAAAAGTGACGTTTCTGAAGAATTTTAACAGTTTTCTTGTATCTACGAACGCCAGAATGCATAAAATTGACCTAAACGTCTCCTTTTCCTATTCTGAGTCGATTCTGCATGCTTTAAGTGTGTTTGGTGGCTCAGAACCATCAAAAAACGTTGAAATATAGTTCAAATTCAATAAAAATCGACAAAAATACAGTTTCTAGCTAAAATTTGATGGTTTCGTTGCACTTTCCGAGCCCGTAGGTTATCTGATTGGCTTAAAAGTACAAGAAAACACTTCAAAAGTGACGTTTCTGAAGAATTTTAACAGTTTTCTTGTATCTACGAACGCCAGAATGCATAAAATTGACCTAAACGTCTCCTTTTCCTATTCTGAGTCAGTCGATTCTGCATGCTTTAAGTGTGTTTGGTGGCTCAGAACCATCAAAAAACGTTGAAATATAGTTCAAATTCAATAAAAATCGACAAAAATACAGTTTCTAGCTAAAATTTGATGGTTTCGTTGCACTTTCCGAGCCCGTAGGGTATCTGATTGGCTTAAAAGTACAAGAAAACACTTCAAAAGTGACGTTTCTGAAGAATTTTAACAGTTTTCTTGTATCTACGAACGCCAGAATGCATAAAATTGACCTAAACGTCTCCTTTTCCTATTCTGAGTCGATTCTGCATGCTTTAAGTGTGTCTGGTGGCTCAGAACCTTCAAAAAACGTTGAAATATAGTTCAAATTCAATAAAAGTCGACAAAAATACAGTTTCTAGCTAAAATTTGATGGTTTCGTTACACTTTCCGAGCCCGTAGGGTATCTGATTGGCTTAAAAGTACAAGAAAACACTTCAAAAGTGACGTTTCTGAAGAATTTTAACAGTTTTCTTGTATCTACGAACGCCAGAATGCATAAAATTGACCTAAACGTCTCCTTTTCCAATTCTGAGTCGATTCTGCATGCTTTAAGTGTGTTTGGTGGCTCAGAACCATCAAAAAACGTTGAAATATAGTTCAAATTCAATAAAAATCGACAAAAATACAGTTTCTAACTAAAATTTGATGGTTTCGTTGCACTTTCCGAGCCCGTAGGCTATCTGATTGGCTTAAAAGTACAAGAAAACACTTCAAAAGTGACGTTTCTGAAGAATTTTAACAGTTTTCTTGTATCTACGAACGCCAGAATGCATAAAATTGACCTAAACGTCTCCTTTTCCTATTCTGAGTCGATTCTGCATGCTTTAAGTGTGTTTGGTGGCTCAGAACCATCAAAAAACGTTGAAATATAGTTCAAATTCAATAAAAATCGACAAAAATACAGTTTCTAGCTAAAATTTGATGGTTTCGTTGCACTTTCCGAGCCCGTAGGTTATCTGATTGGCTTAAAAGTACAAGAAAACACTTCAAAAGTGACGTTTCTGAAGAATTTTAACAGTTTTCTTGTATCTACGAACGCCAGAATGCATAAAATTGACCTAAACGTCTCCTTTTCCTATTCTGACTCGATTCTGCATGCTTTAAGTGTGTTTGGTGGCTCAGAACCATCAAAAAACGTTGAAATATAGTTCAAATTCAATAAAAATCGACAAAAATACAGTTTCTAGCTAAAATTTGATGGTTTCGTTGCACTTTCCGAGCCCGCAGGGTATCTGATTGGCTTAAAAGTACAAGAAAACACTTCAAAAGTGACGTTCCTGAAGAATTTTAACAGTTTTCTTGTATCTACGAACGCCAGAATGCATAAAATTGACCTAAACGTCTCCTTTTCCTATTCTGAGTCGATTCTGCATGCTTTAAGTGTGTTTGGTGGCTCAGAACCATCAAAAAACGTTGAAATATAGTTCAAATTCAATAAAAATCGACAAAAATACAGTTTCTAGCTAAAATTTGATGGTTTCGTTGCACTTTCCGAGCCCGTTGGGTATCTGATTGGCTTAAAAGTACAAGAAAACACTTCAAAAGTGACGTTTCTGAAGAATTTTAACAGTTTTCTTGTATCTACGAACGCCAGAATGCATAAAATTGACCTAAACGTCTCCTTTTCCTATTCTGAGTCGATTCTGCATGCTTTAAGTGTGTTTGGTGGCTCAGAACCATCAAAAAACGTTGAAATATAGTTCAAATTCAATAAAAATCGACAAAAATACAGTTTCTAGCTAAAATTTGATGGTTTCGTTGCACTTTCCGAGCCCGTAGGGTATCTGATTGGCTTAAAAGTACAAGAAAACACTTCAAAAGTGACGTTTCTGAAGAATTTTAACAGTTTTCTTGTATCTACGAACGCCAGAATGCATAAAATTGACCTAAACTTCTCCTTTTCCTATTCTGAGTCGATTCTGCATGCTTTAAGTGTGTTTGGTGGCTCAGAACCATCAAAAAACGTTGAAATATAGTTCAAATTCAATAAAAATCGACAAAAATACAGTTTCTAGCTAAAATTTGATGGTTTCGTTGCACTTTCCGAGCCCGTAGGTTATCTGATTGGCTTAAAAGTACAAGAAAACACTTCAAAAGTGACGTTTCTGAAGAATTTTAACAGTTTTCTTGTATCTACGAACGCCAGAATGCATAAAATTGACCTAAACGTCTCCTTTTCCTATTCTGAGTCGATTCTGCATGCTTTAAGTGTGTTTGGTGGCTCAGAACCATCAAAAAACGTTGAAATATAGTTCAAATTCAATAAAAATCGACAAAAATACAGTTTCTAGCTAAAATTTGATGGTTTCGTTGCATTTTCCGAGCCCGTAGGGTATCTGATTGGCTTAAAAGTACAAGAAAACACTTCAAAAGTGACGTTTCTGAAGAATTTTAACAGTTTTCTTGTATCTACGAACGCCAGAATGCATAAAATTGACCTAAACGTCTCCTTTTCCTATTCTGAGTCGATTCTGCATGCTTTAAGTGTGTTTGGTGGCTCAGAACCATCAAAAAACGTTGAAATATAGTTCAAATTCAATATAAATCGACAAAAATACAGTTTCTAGCTAAAATTTGATGGTTTCGTTGCACTTTCCGAGCCCGTAGGGTATCTGATTGGCTTAAAAGTACAAGAAAACACTTCAAAAGTGACGTTTCTGAAGAATTTTAACAGTTTTCTTGTATCTACGAACGCCAGAATGCATAAAATTGACCTAAACGTCTCCTTTTCCTATTCTGAGTCGATTCTGCATGCTTTAAGTGTGTTTGGTGGCTCAGAACCATCAAAAAACGTTGAAATATAGTTCAAATTCAATAAAAATCGACAAAAATACAGTTTCTAGCTAAAATTTGATGGTTTCGTTGCACTTTCCGAGCCCGTTGGGTATCTGATTGGCTTAAAAGTACAAGAAAACACTTCAAAAGTGACGTTTCTGAAGAATTTTAACAGTTTTCTTGTATCTACGAACGCCAGAATGCATAAAATTGACCTAAACGTCTCCTTTTCCTATTCTGAGTCGATTCTGCATGCTTTAAGTGTGTTTGGTGGCTCAGAACCATCAAAAAACGTTGAAATATAGTTCAAATTCAATAAAAATCGACAAAAATACAGTTTCTAGCTAAAATTTGATGGTTTCGTTGCACTTTCCGAGCCCGTTGGGTATCTGATTGGCTTAAAAGTACAAGAAAACACTTCAAAAGTGACGTTTCTGAAGAATTTTAACAGTTTTCTTGTATCTACGAACGCCAGAATGCATAAAATTGACCTAAACGTCTCCTTTTCCTATTCTGAGTCGATTCTGCATGCTTTAAGTGTGTTTGGTGGCTCAGAACCATCAAAAAACGTTGAAATATAGTTCAAATTCAATAAAAATCGACAAAAATACAGTTTCTAGCTAAAATTTGATGGTTTCGTTGCACTTTCCGAGCCCGTAGGGTATCTGATTGGCTTAAAAGTACAAGAAAACACTTCAAAAGTGACGTTTCTGAAGAATTTTAACAGTTTTCTTGTATCTACGAACGCCAGAATGCATAAAATTGACCTAAACGTCTCCTTTTCCTATTCTGAGTCGATTCTGCATGCTTTAAGTGTGTTTGGTGGCTCAGAACCATCAAAAAACGTTGAAATATAGTTCAAATTCAATAAAAATCGACAAAAATACAGTTTCTAGCTAAAATTTGATGGTTTCGTTGCACTTTCCGAGCCCGTAGGGTATCTGATTGGCTTAAAAGTACAAGAAAACACTTCAAAAGTGACGTTTCTGAAGAATTTTAACAGTTTTCTTGTATCTACGAACGCCAGAATGCATAAAATTGACCTAAACGTCTCCTTTTCCTATTCTGAGTCGATTCTGCATGCTTTAAGTGTGTTTGGTGGCTCAGAACCATCAAGAAACGTTGAAAAATAGTTCAAATTCAATAAAAATCGACAAAAATACAGTTTCTAGCTAAAATTTGATGGTTTCGTTGCACTTTCCGAGCCCGTAGGGTATCTGATTGGCTTAAAAGTACAAGAAAACACTTCAAAAGTGACGTTTCTGAAGAATTTTAACAGTTTTCTTGTATCTACGAACGCCAGAATGCATAAAATTGACCTAAACGTCTCCTTTTCCTATTCTGAGTCGATTCTGCATGCTTTAAGTGTGTTTGGTGGCTCAGAACCATCAAAAAACGTTGAAAAATAGTTCAAATTCAATAAAAATCGACAAAAATACAGTTTCTAGCTAAAATTTGATGGTTTCGTTGCACTTTCCGAGCCCGTAGGGTATCTGATTGGCTTAAAAGTACAAGAAAACACTTCAAAAGTGACGTTTCTGAAGAATTTTAACAGTTTTCTTGTATCAACGAACGCCAGAATACATAAAATTGACCTAAACGTCTCCTTTTCCTATTCTGAGTCGATTCTGCATGCTTTAAGTGTGTTTGGTGGCGCAGAACCATCAAAAAACGTTGAAATATAGTTCAAATTCAATAAAAATCGACAAAAATACAGTTTCTAGCTAAAATTTGATGGTTTCGTTGCACTTTCCGAGCCCGTAGGGTATCTGATTGGCTTAAAAGTACAAGAAAACACTTCAAAAGTGACGTTTCTGAAGAATTTTAACAGTTTTCTTGTAT
Organism: Zophobas morio; assembly: GCF_036711695.1. NCBI lineage: Eukaryota > Metazoa > Arthropoda > Insecta > Coleoptera > Tenebrionidae > Zophobas > Zophobas morio. The sequence continues at coordinate 32,744 of NW_026972844.1, forward strand.
CTACGAACGCCAGAATGCATAAAATTGACCTAAACGTCTCCTTTTCCTATTCTGAGTCGATTCTGCATGCTTTAAGTGTGTTTGGTGGCTCAGAACCATCAAAAAACGTTGAAATATAGTTCAAATTCAATATAAATCGACAAAAATACAGTTTCTAGCTAAAATTTGATGGTTTCGTTGCACTTTCCGAGCCCGTAGGGTATCTGATTGGCTTAAAAGTACAAGAAAACACTTCAAAAGTGACGTTTCTGAAGAATTTTAACAGTTTTCTTGTATCTACGAACGCCAGAATGCATAAAATTGACCTAAACGTCTCCTTTTCCTATTCTGAGTCGATTCTGCATGCTTTAAGTGTGTTTGGTGGCTCAGAACCATCAAAAAACGTTGAAATATAGTTCAAATTCAATAAAAATCGACAAAAATACAGTTTCTAGCTAAAATTTGATGGTTTCGTTGCACTTTCCGAGCCCGTAGGGTATCTGATTGGCTTAAAAGTACAAGAAAACACTTCAAAAGTGACGTTTCTGAAGAATTTTAACAGTTTTCTTGTATCTACGAACGCCAGAATGCATAAAATTGACCTAAACGTCTCCTTTTCCTATTCTGAGTCGATTCTGCATGCTTTAAGTATGTTTAGTGGCTCAGAACCATCAAAAAACGTTGAAATATAGTTCAAATTCAATAAAAATCGACAAAAATACAGTTTCTAGCTAAAATTTGATGGTTTCGTTGCACTTTCCGAGCCCGTTGGGTATCTGATTGGATTAAAACTACAAGAAAACACTTCAAAAGTGACGTTTCTGAAGAATTTTAACAGTTTTCTTGTATCTACGAACGCCAGAATGCATAAAATTGACCTAAACGTCTCCTTTTCCTATTCTGAGTCGATTCTGCATGCTTTAAGTGTGTTTGGTGGCTCAGAACCATCAAAAAACGTTGAAAAATAGTTCAAATTCAATAAAAATCGACAAAAATACAGTTTCTAGCTAAAATTTGATGGTTTCGTTGCACTTTCCGAGCCCGTAGGGTATCTGATTGGCTTAAAAGTACAAGAAAACACTTCAAAAGTGACGTTTCTGAAGAATTTTAACAGTTTTCTTGTATCTACGAACGCCAGAATGCATAAAATTGACCTAAACGTCTCCTTTTCCTATTCTGAGTCGATTCTGCATGCTTTAAGTGTGTTTGGTGGCTCAGAACCATCAAAAAACGTTGAAATATAGTTCAAATTCAATAAAAATCGACAAAAATACAGTTTCTAGCTAAAATTTGATGGTTTCGTTGCACTTTCCGAGCCCGTAGGGTATCTGATTGGCTTAAAAGTACAAGAAAACACTTCAAAAGTGACGTTTCTGAAGAATTTTAACAGTTTTCTTGCATCTACGAACGCCAGAATGCATAAAATTGACCTAAACGTCTCCTTTTCCTATTCTGAGTCGATTCTGCATGCTTTAAGTGTGTTTGGTGGCTCAGAACCATCAAAAAACGTTGAAATATAGTTCAAATTCAATAAAAATCGACAAAAATACAGTTTCTAGCTAAAATTTGATGGTTTCGTTGCACTTTCCGAGCCCGTAGGGTATCTGATTGGCTTAAAAGTACAAGAAAACACTTCAAAAGTGACGTTTCTGAAGAATTTTAACAGTTTTCTTGTATCTACGAACGCCAGAATGCATAAAATTGACCTAAACGTCTCCTTTTCCTATTCTGAGTCGATTCTGCATGCTTTAAGTGTGTTTGGTGGCTCAGAACCATCAAAAAACGTTGAAATATAGTTCAAATTCAATAAAAATCGACAAAAATACAGTTTCTAGCTAAAATTTGATGGTTTCGTTGCACTTTCCGAGCCCGTAGGGTATCTGATTGGCTGAAAAGTACAAGAAAACACTTCAAAAGTGACGTTTCTGAAGAATTTTAACAGTTTTCTTGTATCTACGAACGCCAGAATGCATAAAATTGACCTAAACGTCTCCTTTTCCTATTCTGAGTCGATTCTGCATGCTTTAAGTGTGTTTGGTGGCTCAGAACCATCAAAAAACGTTGAAATATAGTTCAAATTCAATAAAAATCGACAAAAATACAGTTTCTAGCTAAAATTTGATGGTTTCGTTGCACTTTCCGAGCCCGTAGGGTATCTGATTGGCTTAAAAGTACAAGAAAACACTTCAAAAGTGACGTTTCTGAAGAATTTTAACAGTTTTCTTGTATCTACGAACGCCAGAATGCATAAAAATGACCTAAACGTCTCCTTTTCCTATTCTGAGTCGATTCTGCATGCTTTAAGTGTGTTTGGTGGCTCAGAACCATCAAAAAACGTTGAAATATAGTTCAAATTCAATAAAAATCGACAAAAATACAGTTTCTAGCTAAAATTTGATGGTTTCGTTGCACTTTCCGAGCCCGTAGGGTATCGGATTGGCTTAAAAGTACAAGAAAACACTTCAAAAGTGACGTTTCTGAAGAATTTTAACAGTTTTCTTGTTTCTACGAACGCCAGAATGCATAAAATTGATCTAAACGTCTCCTTTTCCTATTCTGAGTCGATTCTGCATGCTTTAAGTGTGTTTGGTGGCTCAGAACCATCAAAAAACGTTGAAATATAGTTCAAATTCAATAAAAATCGACAAAAATACAGTTTCTAGCTAAAATTTGATGGTTTCGTTGCACTTTGCGAGCCCGTAGGGTATCTGATTGGCTTAAAAGTACAAGAAAACACTTCAAAAGTGACGTTTCTGAAGAATTTTAACAGTTTTCTTGTATCTACGAACGCCAGAATGCATAAAATTGACCTAAACATCTCCTTTTCCTATTCTGAGTCGATTCTGCATGCTTTAAGTGTGTTTGGTGGCTCAGAACCATCAAAAAACGTTGAAATATAGTTCAAATTCAATAAAAATCGACAAAAATACAGTTTCTAGCTAAAATTTGATGGTTTCGTTGCACTTTCCGAGCCCGTAGGGTATCTGATTGGCTTAAAAGTACAAGAAAACACTTCAAAAGTGACGTTTCTGAAGAATTTTAACAGTTTTCTTGTATCTACGAACGCCAGAATGCATAAAATTGACCTAAACGTCTCCTTTTCCTATTCTGAGTCGATTCTGCATGCTTTAAGTGTGTTTGGTGGCTCAGAACCATCAAAAAACGTTGAAATATAGTTCAAATTCAATAAAAATCGACAAAAATACAGTTTCTAGCTAAAATTTGATGGTTTCGTTGCACTTTCCGAGCCCGTAGGGTATCTGATTGGCTTAAAAGTACAAGAAAACACTTCAAAAGTGACGTTTCTGAAGAATTTTAACAGTTTTCTTGTATCTACGAACGCCAGAATGCATAAAATTGACCTAAACGTCTCCTTTTCCTATTCTGAGTCGATTCTGCATGCTTTAAGTGTGTTTGGTGGCTCAGAACCATCAAAAAACGTTGAAATATAGTTCAAATTCAATAAAAATCGACAAAAATACAGTTTCTAGCTAAAATTTGATGGTTTCGTTGCACTTTCCGAGCCCGTAGGGTATCTGATTGGCTTAAAAGTACAAGAAAACACTTCAGAAGTGACGTTTCTGAAGAATTTTAACAGTTTTCTTGTATCTACGAACGCCAGAATGCATAAAATTGACCTAAACGTCTCCTTTTCCTATTCTGAGTCGATTCTGCATGCTTTAAGTGTGTTTGGTGGCTCAGAACCATCAAAAAACGTTGAAATATAGTTCAAATTCAATAAAAATCGACAAAAATACAGTTTCTAGCTAAAATTTGATGGTTTCGTTGCACTTTCCGAGCCCGTAGGGTATCTGATTGGCTTAAAAGTACAAGAAAACACTTCAAAAGTGACGTTTCTGAAGAATTTTAACAGTTTTCTTGTATCTACGAACGCCAGAATGCATAAAATTGACCTAAACGTCTCCTTTTCCTATTCTGAGTCGATTCTGCATGCTTTAAGTGTGTTTGGTGGCTCAGAACCATCAAAAAACGTTGAAATATAGTTCAAATTCAATAAAAATCGACAAAAATACAGTTTCTAGCTAAAATTTGATGGTTTCGTTGCACTTTCCGAGCCCGTAGTGTATCTGATTGGCTTAAAAGTACAAGAAAACACTTCAAAAGTGACGTTTCTGAAGAATTTTAACAGTTTTCTTGTATCTACGAACGCCAGAATGCATAAAATTGACCTAAACGTCTCCTTTTCCTGTTCTGAGTCGATTCTGCATGCTTTAAGTGTGTTTGGTGGCTCAGAACCATCAAAAAACGTTGAAATATAGTTCAAATTCAATAAAAATCGACAAAAATACAGTTTCTAGCTAAAATTTGATGGTTTCGTTGCACTTTCCGAGCCCGTAGGGTATCTGATTGGCTTAAAAGTACAAGAAAACACTTCAAAAGTGAGGTTTCTGAAGAATTTTAACAGTTTTCTTGTATCTACGAACGCCAGAATGCATAAAATTGACCTAAACGTCTCCTTTTCCTATTCTGAGTCGATTCTGCATGCTTTAAGTGTGTTTGGTGGCTCAGAACCATCAAAAAACGTTGAAATATAGTTCAAATTCAATAAAAATCGACAAAAATACAGTTTCTAGCTAAAATTTGATGGTTTCGTTGCACTTTCCGAGCCCGTAGGGTATCTGATTGGCTTAAAAGTACAAGAAAACACTTCAAAAGTGACGTTTCTGAAGAATTTTAACAGTTTTCTTGTATCTACGAACGCCAGAATGCATAAAATTGACCTAAACGTCTCCTTTTCCTATTCTGAGTCGATTCTGCATGCTTTAAGTGTGTTTGGTGGCTCAGAACCATCAAAAAACGTTGAAATATAGTTCAAATTCAATAAAAATCGACAAAAATACAGTTTCTAGCTAAAATTTGATGGTTTCGTTGCACTTTCCGAGCCCGTGGGGTATCTGATTGGCTTAAAAGTACAAGAAAACACTTCAAAAGTGACGTTTCTAAAGAATTTTAACAGTTTTCTTGTATCTACGAACGCCAGAATGCATAAAATTGACCTAAACGTCTCCTTTTCCTATTCTGAGTCGATTCTGCATGCTTTAAGTGTGTTTGGTGGCTCAGAACCATCAAAAAACGTTGAAATATAGTTCAAATTCAATAAAAATCGACAAAAATACAGTTTCTAGCTAAAATTTGATGGTTTCGTTGCACTTTCCGAGCCCGTAGGGTATCTGATTGGCTTAAAAGTACAAGAAAACACTTCAAAAGTGACGTTTCTGAAGAATTTTAACAGTTTTCTTGTATCTACGAACGCCAGAATGCATAAAATTGACCTAAACGTCTCCTTTTCCTATTCTGAGTCGATTCTGCATGCTTTAAGTGTGTTTGGTGGCTCAGAACCATCAAAAAACGTTGAAATATAGTTCAAATTCAATAAAAATCGACAAAAATACAGTTTCTAGCTAAAATTTGATGGTTTCGTTGCACTTTCCGAGCCCGTAGGGTATCTGATTGGCTTAAAAGTACAAGAAAACACTTCAAAAGTGACGTTTCTGAAGAATTTTAACAGTTTTCTTGTATCTACGAACGCCAGAATGCATAAAATCGACCTAAACGTCTCCTTTTCCTATTCTGAGTCGATTCTGCATGCTTTAAGTGTGTTTGGTGGCTCAGAACCATCAAAAAACGTTGAAATATAGTTCAAATTCAATAAAAATCGACAAAAATACAGTTTCTAGCTAAAATTTGATGGTTTCGTTGCACTTTCCGAGCCCGTAGGGTATCTGATTGGCATAAAAGTACAAGAAAACACTTCAAAAGTGACGTTTCTGAAGAATTTTAACAGTTTTCTTGTATCTACGAACGCCAGAATGCATAAAATTGACCTAAACGTCTCCTTTTCCTATTCTGAGTCGATTCTGCATGCTTTAAGTGTGTTTGGTGGCTCAGAACCATCAAAAAACGTTGAAATATATAGTTCAAATTCAATAAAAATCGACAAAAATACAGTTTCTAGCTAAAATTTGATGGTTTCGTTGCACTTTCCGAGCCCGTTGGGTATCTGATTGGCTTAAAAGTACAAGAAAACACTTCAAAAGTGACGTTTCTGAAGAATTTTAACAGTTTTCTTGTATCTACGAACGCCAGAATGCATAAAATTGACCTAAACGTCTCCTTTTCCTATTCTGAGTCGATTCTGCATGCTTTAAGTGTGTTTGGTGGCTCAGAACCATCAAAAAACGTTGAAATATAGTTCAAATTCAATAAAAATCGACAAAAATACAGTTTCTAGCTAAAATTTGATGGTTTCGTTGCACTTTCCGAGCCCGTAGGGTATCTGATTGGCTTAAAAGTACAAGAAAACACTTCAAAAGTGACGTTTCTGAAGAATTTTAACAGTTTTCTTGTATCTACGAACGCCAGAATGCATAAAATTGACCTAAACGTCTCCTTTTCCTATTCTGAGTCAATTCTGCATGCTTTAAGTGTGTTTGGTGGCTCAGAACCATCAAAAAACGTTGAAATATAGTTCAAATTCAATAAAAATCGACAAAAATACAGTTTCTAGCTAAAATTTGATGGTTTCGTTGTACTTTCCGAGCCCGTAGGGTATCTGATTGGCTTAAAAGTACAAGAAAACACTTCAAAAGTGACGTTTCTGAAGAATTTTAACAGTTTTCTTGTATCTACGAACGCCAGAATGCATAAAATTGACCTAAACATCTCCTTTTCCTATTCTGAGTCGATTCTGCATGCTTTAAGTGTGTTTGGTGGCTCAGAACCATCAAAAAACGTTGAAATATAGTTCAAATTCAATAAAAATCGACAAAAATACAGTTTCTAGCTAAAATTTGATGGTTTCGTTGCACTTTCCGAGCCCGTAGGGTATCTGATTGGCTTAAAAGTACAAGAAAACACTTCAAAAGTGACGTTTCTGAAGAGTTTTAACAGTTTTCTTGTATCTACGACCGCCAGAATGCATAAAATTGACCTAAACGTCTCCTTTTCCTATTCTGAGTCGATTCTGCATGCTTTAAGTGTGTTTGGTGGCTCAGAACCATCAAAAAACTTCACTTTTAAAGTGTTTTCTTGTACTTTTAAGCCAATCAGATACCCTACGGGCTCGGAAAGTGCAACGAAACCATCAAATTTTAGCTAGAAACTGTATTTTTGTCGATTTTTATTGAATTTGAACTATATTTCAACGTTTTTTGATGGTTCTGAGCCACCAAACACACTTAAAGCATGCAGAATCGACTCAGAATAGGAAAAGGAGACGTTTAGGTCAATTTTATGCATTCTGGCGTTCGTAGATACAAGAAAACTGTTAAAATTCTTCAGAAACGTCACTTTTGAAGTGTTTTCTTGTACTTTTAAGCCAATCAGATACCCTACGGGCTCGCAAAGTGCAACGAAACCATCAAATTTTAGCTAGAAACTGTATTTTTGTCGATTTTTATTGAATTTGAACTATATTTCAACGTTTTTTGATGGTTCTGAGCCACCAAACACACTTAAAGCATGCAGAATCGACTCAGAATAGGAAAAGGAGACGTTTAGATCAATTTTATGCATTCTGGCGTTCGTAGAAACAAGAAAACTGTTAAAATTCTTCAGAAACGTCACTTTTGAAGTGTTTTCTTGTACTTTTAAGCCAATCCGATACCCTACGGGCTCGGAAAGTGCAACGAAACCATCAAATTTTAGCTAGAAACTGTATTTTTGTCGATTTTTATTGAATTTGAACTATATTTCAACGTTTTTTGATGGTTCTGAGCCACCAAACACACTTAAAGCATGCAGAATCGACTCAGAATAGGAAAAGGAGACGTTTAGGTCAATTTTATGCATTCTGGCGTTCGTAGATACAAGAAAACTGTTAAAATTCTTCAGAAACGTCACTTTTGAAGTGTTTTCTTGTACTTTTAAGCCAATCAGATACCCTACGGGCTCGGAAAGTGCAACGAAACCATCAAATTTTAGCTAGAAACTGTATTTTTGTCGATTTTTATTGAATTTGAACTATATTTCAACGTTTTTTGATGGTTCTGAGCCACCAAACACACTTAAAGCATGCAGAATCGACTCAGAATAGGAAAAGGAGACGTTTAGGTCAATTTTATGCATTCTGGCGTTCGTAGATACAAGAAAACTGTTAAAATTCTTCAGAAACGTCACTTTTGAAGTGTTTTCTTGTAATTTTCAGCCAATCAGATACCCTACGGGCTCGGAAAGTGCAACGAAACCATCAAATTTTAGCTAGAAACTGTATTTTTGTCGATTTTTATTGAATTTGAACTATATTTCAACGTTTTTTGATGGTTCTGAGCCACCAAACACACTTAAAGCATGCAGAATCGACTCAGAATAGGAAAAGGAGACGTTTAGGTCAATTTTATGCATTCTGGCGTTCGTAGATACAAGAAAACTGTTAAAATTCTTCAGAAACGTCACTTTTGAAGTGTTTTCTTGTACTTTTAAGCCAATCAGATACCCTACGGGCTCGGAAAGTGCAACGAAACCATCAAATTTTAGCTAGAAACTGTATTTTTGTCGATTTTTATTGAATTTGAACTATATTTCAACGTTTTTTGATGGTTCTGAGCCACCAAACACACTTAAAGCATGCAGAATCGACTCAGAATAGGAAAAGGAGACGTTTAGGTCAATTTTATGCATTCTGGCGTTCGTAGATACAAGAAAACTGTTAAAATTCTTCAGAAACGTCACTTCTGAAGTGTTTTCTTGTACTTTTAAGCCAATCAGATACCCAACGGGCTCGGAAAGTGCAACGAAATCATCAAATTTTAGCTAGAAACTGTATTTTTGTCGATTTTTATTGAATTTGAACTATATTTCAACGTTTTTTGATGGTTCTGAGCCACCAAACACACTTAAAGCATGCAGAATCGACTCAGAATAGGAAAAGGAGACGTTTAGGTCAATTTTATGCATTCTGGCGTTCGTAGATACAAGAAAACTGTTAAAATTCTTCAGAAACGTCACTTATGAAGTGTTTTCTTGCACTTTTAAGCCAATCAGATACCCAACGGGCTCGGAAAGTGCAACGAAACCATCAAATTTTAGCTAGAAACTGTATTTTTGTCGATTTTTATTGAATTTGAACTATATTTCAAAGTTTTTTGATGGTTCTGAGCCACCAAACACACTTAAAGCATGCAGAATCGACTCAGAATAGGAAAAGGAGACGTTTAGGTCAATTTTATGCATTCTGGCGTTCGTAGATACAAGAAAACTGTTAAAATTCTTCAGAAACGTCACTTTTGAAGTGTTTTCTTGTACTTTTAAGCCAATCAGATACCCTACGGGCTCGGAAAGTGCAACGAAACCATCAAATTTTAGCTAGAAACTGTATTTTTGTCGATTTTTATTGAATTTGAACTATATTTCAACGTTTTTTGATGGTTCTGAGCCACCAAACACACTTAAAGCATGCAGAATCGACTCAGAATAGGAAAAGGAGACGTTTAGGTCAATTTTATGCATTCTGGCGTTCGTAGATACAAGAAAACTGTTAAAATTCTTCAGAAACGTCACTTTTGAAGTGTTTTCTTGTACTTTTAAGCCAATCAGATACCCTACGGGCTCGGAAAGCGCAACGAAACCATCAAATTTTAGCTAGAAACTGTATTTTTGTCGATTTTTATTGAATTTAAACTATATTTCAACGTTTTTTGATGGTTCTGAGCCACCAAACACACTTAAAGGATGCAGAATCGACTCAGAATAGGAAAAGGAGACGTTTAGGTCAATTTTATGCATTCTGGCGTTCGTAGATACAAGAAAACTGTTAAAATTCTTCAGAAACGTCACTTTTGAAGTGTTTTCTTGTACTTTTAAGCCAATCAGATACCCTACGGGCTCGGAAAGTGCAACGAAACCATCAAATTTTAGCTAGAAACTGTATTTTTGTCGATTTTTATTGAATTTGAACTATATTTCAACGTTTTTTGATGGTTCTGAGCCACCAAACACACTTAAAGCATGCAGAATCGACTCAGAATAGGAAAAGGAGACGTTTAGATCAATTTTATGCATTCTGGCGTTCGTAGATACAAGAAAACTGTTAAAATTCTTCAGAAACGTCACTTTTGAAGTGTTTTCTTGTACTTTTAAGCCAATCAGATACCCTACGGGCTCGGAAAGAGCAACGAAACCATCAAATTTTAGCTAGAAACTGTATTTTTGTCGATTTTTATTGAATTTGAACTATATTTCAACGTTTTTTGATGGTTCTGAGCCACCAAACACACTTAAAGCATGCAGAATCGACTCAGAATAGGAAAAGGAGACGTCTAGGTCAATTTTATGCATTCTGGCGTTCGTAGATACAAGAAAACTGTTAAAATTCTTCAGAAACGTCACTTTTGAAGTGTTTTCTTGTACTTTTAAGCCAATCAGATACCCTACGGGCTCGGAAAGTGCAACGAAACCATCAAATTTTAGCTAGAAACTGTATTTTTGTCGATTTTTATTGAATTTGAACTATATTTCAACGTTTTTTGATGGTTCTGAGCCACCAAACACACTTAAAGCATGCAGAATCGACTCAGAATAGGAAAAGGAGACGTTTAGGTCAATTTTATGCATTCTGGCGTTCGTAGATACAAGAAAACTGTTAAAATTCTTCAGAAACGTCACTTTTGAAGTGTTTTCTTGTACTTTTAAGCCAATCAGATACCCTACGGGCTCGGAAAGTGCAACGAAACCATCAAATGTTAGCTAGAAACTGTATTTTTGTCGATTTTTATTGAATTTGAACTATATTTCAACGTTTTTTGATGGTTCTGAGCCACCAAACACACTTAAAGCATGCAGAATCGACTCAGAATAGGAAAAGGAGACGTTTAGGTCAATTTTATGCATTCTGGCGTTCGTAGATACAAGAAAACTGTTAAAATTCTTCAGAAACGTCACTTTTGAAGTGTTTTCTTGTACTTTTAAGCCAATCAGATACCCTACGGGCTCGGAAAGTGCAACGAAACCATCAAATTTTAGCTAGAAACTGTACTTTTGTCGATTTTTATTGAATTTGAACTATATTTCAACGTTTTTTGATGGTTCTGAGCCACCAAACACACTTAAAGCATGCAGAATCGACTCAGAATAGGAAAAGGAGACGTTTAGATCAATTTTATGCATTCTGGCGTTCGTAGATACAAGAAAACTGTTAAAATTCTTCAGAAACGTCACTTTCGAAGTGTTTTCTTGTACTTTTAAGCCAATCAGATACCCTACGGGCTCGGAAAGTGCAACGAAACCATCAAATTTTAGCTAGAAACTGTATTTTTGTCGATTTTTATTGAATTTGAACTATATTTCAACGTTTTTTGATGGTTCTGAGCCACCAAACACACTTAAAGCATGCAGAATCGACTCAGAATAGGAAAAGGAGACGTTTAGGTCAATTTTATGCATTCTGGCGTTCGTAGATACAAGAAAACTGTTAAAATTCTTCAGAAACGTCACTTTTGAAGTGTTTTCTTGTACTTTTAAGCCAATCAGATACCATACGGGCTCGGAAAGTGCAACGAAACCATCAAATTTTAGCTAGAAACTGTATTTTTGTCGATTTTTATTGAATTTGAACTATATTTCAACGTTTTTTGATGGTTCTGAGCCACCAAACACACTTAAAGCATGCAGAATCGACTCAGAATAGGAAAAGGAGACGTTTAGGTCAATTTTATGCATTCTGGCGTTCGTAGATACAAGAAAACTGTTAAAATTCTTCAGAAACGTCACTTTTGAAGTGTTTTCTTGTACTTTTAAGCCAATCAGATACCCTACGGGCTCGGAAAGTGCAACGAAACCATCAAATTTTAGCTAGAAACTGTATTTTTGTCGATTTTTATTGAATTTGAACTATATTTCAACGTTTTTTGATGGTTCTGAGCCACCAAACACACTTAAAGCATGCAGAATCGACTCAGAATTGGAAAAGGAGACGTTTAGGTCAATTTTATGCATTCTGGCGTTCGTAGATACAAGAAAACTGTTAAAATTCTTCAGAAACGTCACTTTTGAAGTGTTTTCTTGTACTTTTAAGCCAATCAGATACCCTACGGGCTCGGAAAGTGCAACGAAACCATCAAATTTTAGCTAGAAACTGTATTTTTGTCGATTTTTATTGAATTTGAACTATATTTCAACGTTTTTTGATGGTTCTGAGCCACCAAACACACTTAAAGCATGCAGAATCGACTCAGAATAGGAAAAGGAGACGTTTAGGTCAATTTTATGCATTCTGGCGTTCGTAGATACAAGAAAACTGTTAAAATTCTTCAGAAACGTCACTTTTGAAGTGTTTTCTTGTACTTTTAAGCCAATCAGATACCCTACGGGCTCGGAAAGTGCAACGAAACCATCAAATTTTAGCTAGAAACTGTATTTTTGTCGATTTTTATTGAATTTGAACTATATTTCAACGTTTTTTGATGGTTCTGAGCCACCAAACACACTTAAAGCATGCAGAATCGACTCAGAATAGGAAAAGGAGACGTTTAGGTCAATTTTATGCATTCTGGCGTTCGTAGATACAAGAAAACTGTTAAAATTCTTCAGAAACGTCACTTTTGAAGTGTTTTCTTGTACTTTTAAGCCAATCAGATACCCTACGGGCTCGGAAAGTGCAACGAAACCATCAAATTTTAGCTAGAAACTGTATTTTTGTCGATTTTTATTGAATTTGAACTATATTTCAACGTTTTTTGATGGTTCTGAGCCACCAAACACACTTAAAGCATGCAGAATCGACTCAGAATAGGAAAAGGAGACGTTTAGGTCAATTTTATGCATTCTGGCGTTCGTAGATACAAGAAAACTGTTAAAATTCTTCAGAAACGTCACTTTTGAAGTGTTTTCTTGTACTTTTAAGCCAATCAGATACCCTACGGGCTCGGAAAGTGCAACGAAACCATAAAATTTTAGCTAGAAACTGTATTTTTGTCGATTTTTATTGAATTTGAACTATATTTCAACGTTTTTTGATGGTTCTGAGCCACCAAACACACTTAAAGCATGCAGAATCGACTCAGAATAGGAAAAGGAGACGTTTAGGTCAATTTTATGCATTCTGGCGTTCGTAGATACAAGAAAACTGTTAAAATTCTTCAGAAACGTCACTTTTGAAGTGTTTTCTTGTACTTTTAAGCCGATCAGATACCCTACGGGCTCGGAAAGTGCAACGAAACCATCAAATTTTAGCTAGAAACTGTATTTTTGTCGATTTTTATTGAATTTGAACTATATTTCAACGTTTTTTGATGGTTCTGAGCCACCAAACACACTTAAAGCATGCAGAATCGACTCAGAATAGGAAAAGGAGACGTTTAGGTCAATTTTATGCATTCTGGCGTTCGTAGATACAAGAAAACTGTTAAAATTCTTCAGAAACGTCACTTTTGAAGTGTTTTCTTGTACTTTTAAGCCAATCAGATACCCTACGGGCTCGGAAAGTGCAACGAAACCATCAAATTTTAGCTAGAAACTGTATTTTTGTCGATTTTTATTGAATTTGAACTATATTTCAACGTTTTTTGACAGTTCTGAGCCACCAAACACACTTAAAGCATGCAGAATCGACTCAGAATAGGAAAAGGAGAAGTTTAGGTCAATTTTATGCATTCTGGCGTTCGTAGATACAAGAAAACTGTTAAAATTCTTCAGAAACGTCACTTTTGAAGTGTTTTCTTGTACTTTTAAGCCAATCAGATACCCTACGGGCTCGGAAAGTGCAACGAAACCATCAAATTTTAGCTAGAAACTGTATTTTTGTCGATTTTTATTGAATTTGAACTATATTTCAACGTTTTTTGATGGTTCTGAGCCACCAAACACACTTAAAGCATGCAGAATCGACTCAGAATAGGAAAAGGAGACGTTTAGGTCAATTTTATGCATTCTGGCGTTCGTAGATACAAGAAAACTGTTAAAATTCTTCAGAAACGTCACTTTTGAAGTGTTTTCTTGTACTTTTAAGCCAATCAGATAACCTACGGGCTCGGAAAGTGCAACGAAACCATCAAATTTTAGCTAGAAACTGTATTTTTGTCGATTTTTATTGAATTTGAACTATATTTCAACGTTTTTTGATAGTTCTGAGCCACCAAACACACTTAAAGCATGCAGAATCGACTCAGAATAGGAAAAGGAGAAGTTTAGGTCAATTTTATGCGTTCTGGCGTTCGTAGATACAAGAAAACTGTTAAAATTCTTCAGAAACGTCACTTTTGAAGTGTTTTCTTGTACTTTTAAGCCAATCAGATACCCTACGGGCTCGGAAAGTGCAACGAAACCATCAAATTTTAGCTAGAAACTGTATTTTTGTCGATTTTTATTGAATTTGAACTATATTTCAACGTTTTTTGATGGTTCTGAGCCACCAAACACACTTAAAGCATGCAGAATCGACTCAGAATAGGAAAAGGAGACGTTTAGGTCAATTTTATGCATTCTGGCGTTCGTAGATACAAGAAAACTGTTAAAATTCTTCAGAAACGTCACTTTTGAAGTGTTTTCTTGTACTTTTAAGCCAATCAGATACCCTACGGGCTCGGAAAGTGCAACGAAACCATCAAATTTTAGCTAGAAACTGTATTTTTGTCGATTTTTATTGAATTTGAACTATATTTCAACGTTTTTTGATGGTTCTGAGCCACCAAACACACTTAAAGCATGCAGAATCGACTCAGAATAGGAAAAGGAGACGTTTAGGTCAATTTTATGCATTCTGGCGTTCGTAGATACAAGAAAACTGTTAAAATTCTTCAGAAACGTCACTTTTGAAGTGTTTTCTTGTACTTTTAAGCCAATCAGATACCCTACGGGCTCGGAAAGTGCAACGAAACCATCAAATTTTAGCTAGAAACTGTATTTTTGTCGATTTTTATTGAATTTGAACTATATTTCAACGTTTTTTGATGGTTCTGAGCCACCAAACACACTTAAAGCATGCAGAATCGACTCAGAATAGGAAAAGGAGACGTTTAGGTCAATTTTATGCATTCTGGCGTTCGTAGATACAAGAAAACTGTTAAAATTCTTCAGAAACGTCACTTTTGAAGTGTTTTCTTGTACTTTTAAGCCAATCAGATACCCTACGGGCTCGGAAAGTGCAACGAAACCATCAAATTTTAGCTAGAACCTGTATTTTTGTCGATTTTTATTGAATTTGAACTATATTTCAACGTTTTTTGATGGTTCTGAGCCACCAAACACACTTAAAGCATGCAGAATCGACTCAGAATAGGAAAAGGAGACGTTTAGGTCAATTTTATGCATTCTGGCGTTCGTAGATACAAGAAAACTGTTAAAATTCTTCAGAAACGTCACTTTTGAAGTGTTTTCTTGTACTTTTAAGCCAATCAGATACCCTACGGGCTCGGAAAGTGCAACGAAACCATCAAATTTTAGCTAGAAACTGTATTTTTGTCGATTTTTATTGAATTTGAACTATATTTCAACGTTTTTTGATGGTTCTGAGCCACCAAACACACTTAAAGCATGCAGAATCGACTCAGAATAGGAAAAGGAGACGTTTAGGTCAATTTTATGCATTCTGGCGTTCGTAGATACAAGAAAACTGTTAAAATTCTTCAGAAACGTCACTTTTGAAGTGTTTTCTTGTACTTTTAAGCCAATCAGATACCCTACGGGCTCGGAAAGTGCAACGAAACCATCAAATTTTAGCTAGAAACTGTATTTTTGTCGATTTTTATTGAATTTGAACTATATTTCAACGTCTTTTTATGGTTCTGAGCCACCAAACACACTTAAAGCATGCAGAATCGACTCAGAATAGGAAAAGGAGACGTTTAGGTCAATTTTATGCATTCTGGCGTTCGTAGATACAAGAAAACTGTTAAAATTCTTCAGAAACGTCACTTTTGAAGTGTTTTCTTGTACTTTTAAGCCAATCAGATACCCTACGGGCTCGGAAAGTGCAACGAAACCATAAAATTTTAGCTAGAAACTGTATTTTTGTCGATTTTTATTGAATTTGAACTATATTTCAACGTTTTTTGATGGTTCTGAGCCACCAAACACACTTAAAGCATGCAGAATCGACTCAGAATAGGAAAAGGAGACGTTTAGGTCAATTTTATGCATTCTGGCGTTCGTAGATACAAGAAAACTGTTAAAATTCTTCAGAAACGTCACTTTTGAAGTGTTTTCTTGTACTTTTAAGCCAATCAGATACCCTACGGGCTCGGAAAGTGCAACGAAACCATCAAATTTTAGCTAGAAACTGTATTTTTGTCGATTTTTATTGAATTTGAACTATATTTCAACGTTTTTTGATGGTTCTGAGCCACCAAACACACTTAAAGCATGCAGAATCGACTCAGAATAGGAAAAGGAGACGTTTAGGTCAATTTTATGCATTCTGGCGTTCGTAGATACAAGAAAACTGTTAAAATTCTTCAGAAACGTCACTTTTGAAGTGTTTTCTTGTACTTTTAAGCCAATCAGATACCCTACGGGCTCGGAAAGTGCAACGAAACCATCAAATTTTAGCTAGAAACTGTATTTTTGTCGATTTTTATTGAATTTGAACTATATTTCAACGTTTTTTGATGGTTCTGAGCCACCAAACACACTTAAAGCATGCAGAATCGACTCAGAATAGGAAAAGGAGACGTTTAGGTCAATTTTATGCATTCTGGCGTTCGTAGATACAAGAAAACTGTTAAAATTCTTCAGAAACGTCACTTTTGAAGTGTTTTCTTGTATTTTTAAGCCAATCAGATACCCTACGGGCTCGGAAAGTGCAACGAAACCATCAAATTTTAGCTAGAAACTGTATTTTTGTCGATTTTTATTGAATTTGAACTATATTTCAACGTTTTTTGATGGTTCTGAGCCACCAAACACACTTAAAGCATGCAGAATCGACTCAGAATAGGAAAAGGAGACGTTTAGGTCAATTTTATGCATTCTGGCGTTCGTAGATACAAGAAAACTGTTAAAATTCTTCAGAAACGTCACTTTTGAAGTGTTTTCTTGTACTTTTAAGCCAATCAGATACCCTACGGGCTCGGAAAGTGCAACGAAACCATCAAATTTTAGCTAGAAACTGTATTTTTGTCGATTTTTATTGAATTTGAACTATATTTCAACGTTTTTTGATGGTTCTGAGCCACCAAACACACTTAAAGCATGCAGAATCGACTCAGAATAGGAAAAGGAGACGTTTAGGTCAATTTTATGCATTCTGGCGTTCGTAGATACAAGAAAACTGTTAAAATTCTTCAGAAACGTCACTTTTGAAGTGTTTTCTTGTACTTTTAAGCCAATCAGATACCCTACGGGCTCGGAAAGTGCAACGAAACCATCAAATTTTAGCTAGAAACTGTATTTTTGTCGATTTTTATTGAATTTGAACTATATTTCAACGTTTTTTGATGGTTCTGAGCCACCAAACACACTTAAAGCATGCAGAATCGACTCAGAATAGGAAAAGGAGACGTTTAGGTCAATTTTATGCATTCTGGCGTTCGTAGATACAAGAAAACTGTTAAAATTCTTCAGAAACGTCACTTTTGAAGTGTTTTCTTGTACTTTTAAGCCAATCAGATACCCTACGGGCTCGGAAAGTGCAACGAAACCATCAAATTTTAGCTAGAAACTGTATTTTTGTCGATTTTTATTGAATTTGAACTATATTTCAACGTTTTTTGATGGTTCTGAGCCACCAAACACACTTAAAGCATGCAGAATCGACTCAGAATAGGAAAAGGAGACGTTTAGGTCAATTTTATGCATTCTGGCGTTCGTAGATACAAGAAAACTGTTAAAATTCTTCAGAAACGTCACTTTTGAAGTGTTTTCTTGTACTTTTAAGCCAATCAGATACCCTACGGGCTCGGAAAGTGCAACGAAACCATCAAATTTTAGCTAGAAACTGTATTTTTGTCGATTTTTATTGAATTTGAACTATATTTCAACGTTTTTTGATGGTTCTGGAGCCACCAAACACACTTAAAGCATGCAGAATCGACTCAGAATAGGAAAAGGAGACGTTTAGGTCAATTTTATGCATTCTGGCGTTCGTAGATACAAGAAAACTGTTAAAATTCTTCAGAAACGTCACTTTTGAAGTGTTTTCTTGTACTTTTAAGCCAATCAGATACCCTACGGGCTCGGAAAGTGCAACGAAACCATCAAATTTTAGCTAGAAACTGTATTTTTGTCGATTTTTATTGAATTTGAACTATATTTCAACGTTTTTTGATGGTTCTGAGCCACCAAACACACTTAAAGCATGCAGAATCGACTCAGAATAGGAAAAGGAGACGTTTAGGTCAATTTTATGCATTCTGGCGTTCGTAGATACAAGAAAACTGTTAAAATTCTTCAGAAACGTCACTTTTGAAGTGTTTTCTTGTACTTTTAAGCCAATCAGATACCCTACGGGCTCGGAAAGTGCAACGAAACCATCAAATTTTAGCTAGAAACTGTATTTTTGTCGATTTTTATTGAATTTGAACTATATTTCAACGTTTTTTGATGGTTCTGAGCCACCAAACACACTTAAAGCATGCAGAATCGACTCAGAATAGGAAAAGGAGACGTTTAGGTCAATTTTATGCATTCTGGCGTTCGTAGATACAAGAAAACTGTTAAAATTCTTCAGAAACGTCACTTTTGAAGTGTTTTCTTGTACTTTTAAGCCAATCAGATACCCTACGGGCTCGGAAAGTGCAACGAAACCATCAAATTTTAGCTAGAAACTGTATTTTTGTCGATTTTTATTGAATTTGAACTATATTTCAACGTTTTTTGATGGTTCTGAGCCACCAAACACACTTAAAGCATGCAGAATCGACTCAGAATAGGAAAAGGAGACGTTTAGGTCAATTTTATGCATTCTGGCGTTCGTAGATACAAGAAAACTGTTAAAATTCTTCAGAAACGTCACTTTTGAAGTGTTTTCTTGTACTTTTAAGCCAATCAGATACCCTACGGGCTGGGAAAGTGCAACGAAACCATCAAATTTTAGCTAGAAACTGTATTTTTGTCGATTTTTATTGAATTTGAACTATATTTCAACGTTTTTTGATGGTTCTGAGCCACCAAACACACTTAAAGCATGCAGAATCGACTCAGAATAGGAAAAGGAGACGTTTAGGTCAATTTTATGCATTCTGGCGTTCGTAGATACAAGAAAACTGTTAAAATTCTTCAGAAACGTCACTTTTGAAGTGTTTTCTTGTACTTTTAAGCCAATCAGATACCCTACGGGCTCGGAAAGTGCAACGAAACCATCAAATTTTAGCTAGAAACTGTATTTTTGTCGATTTTTATTGAATTTGAACTATATTTCAACGTTTTTTGATGGTTCTGAGCCACCAAACACACTTAAAGCATGCAGAATCGACTCAGAATAGGAAAAGGAGACGTTTAGGTCAATTTTATGCATTCTGGCGTTCGTAGATACAAGAAAACTGTTAAAATTCTTCAGAAACGTCACTTTTGAAGTGTTTTCTTGTACTTTTAAGCCAATCAGATACCCTACGGGCTCGGAAAGTGCAACGAAACCATCAAATTTTAGCTAGAAACTGTATTTTTGTCGATTTTTATTGAATTTGAACTATATTTCAACGTTTTTTGATGGTTCTGAGCCACCAAACACACTTAAAGCATGCAGAATCGACTCAGAATAGGAAAAGGAGACGTTTAGGTCAATTTTATGCATTCTGGCGTTCGTAGATACAAGAAAACTGTTAAAATTCTTCAGAAACGTCACTTTTGAAGTGTTTTCTTGTACTTTTAAGCCAATCAGATACCCTACGGGCTCGGAAAGTGCAACGAAACCATCAAATTTTAGCTAGAAACTGTATTTTTGTCGATTTTTATTGAATTTGAACTATATTTCAACGTTTTTTGATGGTTCTGAGCCACCAAACACACTTAAAGCATGCAGAATCGACTCAGAATAGGAAAAGGAGACGTTTAGGTCAATTTTATGCATTCTGGCGTTCGTAGATACAAGAAAACTGTTAAAATTCTTCAGAAACGTCACTTTTGAAGTGTTTTCTTGTACTTTTAAGCCAATCAGATACCCTACGGGCTCGGAAAGTGCAACGAAACCATCAAATTTTAGCTAGAAACTGTATTTTTGTCGATTTTTATTGAATTTGAACTATATTTCAACGTTTTTTGAAGGTTCTGAGCCACCAAACACACTTAAAGCATGCAGAATCGACTCAGAATAGGAAAAGGAGACGTTTAGGTCAATTTTATGCATTCTGGCGTTCGTAGATACAAGAAAACTGTTAAAATTCTTCAGAAACGTCACTTTTGAAGTGTTTTCTTGTACTTTTAAGCCAATCAGATACCCTACGGGCTCGGAAAGTGCAACGAAACCATCAAATTTTAGCTAGAAACTGTATTTTTGTCGATTTTTATTGAATTTGAACTATATTTCAACGTTTTTTGATGGTTCTGAGCCACCAAACACACTTAAAGCATGCAGAATCGACTCAGAATAGGAAAAGGAGACGTTTAGGTCAATTTTATGCATTCTGGCGTTCGTAGATACAAGAAAACTGTTAAAATTCTTCAGAAACGTCACTTTTGAAGTGTTTTCTTGTACTTTTAAGCCAATCAGATACCCTACGGGCTCGGAAAGTGCAACGAAACCATCAAATTTTAGCTAGAAACTGTATTTTTGTCGATTTTTATTGAATTTGAACTATATTTCAACGTTTTTTGATGGTTCTGAGCCACCAAACACACTTAAAGCATGCAGAATCGACTCAGAATAGGAAAAGGAGACGTTTAGGTCAATTTTATGCATTCTGGCGTTCGTAGATACAAGAAAACTGTTAAAATTCTTCAGAAACGTCACTTTTGAAGTGTTTTCTTGTACTTTTAAGCCAATCAGATACCCTACGGGCTCGGAAAGTGCAACGAAACCATCAAATTTTAGCTAGAAACTGTATTTTTGTCGATTTTTATTGAATGTGAACTATATTTCAACGTTTTTTGATGGTTCTGAGCCACCAAACACACTTAAAGCATGCAGAATCAACTCAGTATAGGAAAAGGAGACGTTTAGGTCAATTTTATGCATTCTGGCGTTCGTAGATACAAGCAAACTGTTAAAATTCTTCAGAAACGTCACTTTTGAAGTGTTTTCTTGTACTTTTAAGCCAATCAGATACCCTACGGGCTCGGAAAGTGCAACGAAACCATCAAATTTTAGCTAGAAACTGTATTTTTGTCGATTTTTATTGAATTTGAACTATATTTCAACGTTTTTTGATGGTTCTGAGCCACCAAACACACTTAAAGCATGCAGAATCGACTCAGAATAGGAAAAGGAGACGTTTAGGTCAATTTTATGCATTCTGGCGTTCGTAGATACAAGAAAACTGTTAAAATTCTTCAGAAACGTCACTTTTGAAGTGTTTTCTTGTACTTTTAAGCCAATCAGATACCCTACGGGCTCGGAAAGTGCAACGAAACCATCAAATTTTAGCTAGAAACTGTATTTTTGTCGATTTTTATTGAATTTGAACTATATTTCAACGTTTTTTGATGGTTCTGAGCCACCAAACACACTTAAAGCATGCAGAATCGACTCAGAATAGGAAAAGGAGACGTTTAGGTCAATTTTATGCATTCTGGCGTTCGTAGATACAAGAAAACTGTTAAAATTCTTCAGAAACGTCACTTTTGAAGTGTTTTCTTGTACTTTTAAGCCAATCAGATACCCTACGGGCTCGGAAAGTGCAACGAAACCATCAAATTTTAGCTAGAAACTGTATTTTTGTCGATTTTTATTGAATTTGAACTATATTTCAACGTTTTTTGATGGTTCTGAGCCACCAAACACACTTAAAGCATGCAGAATCGACTCAGAATAGGAAAAGGAGACGTTTAGGTCAATTTTATGCATTCTGGCGTTCGTAGATACAAGAAAACTGTTAAAATTCTTCAGAAACGTCACTTTTGAAGTGTTTTCTTGTACTTTTAAGCCAATCAGATACCCTACGGGCTCGGAAAGTGCAACGAAACCATCAAATTTTAGCTAGAAACTGTATTTTTGTCGATTTTTATTGAATTTGAACTATATTTCAACGTTTTTTGATGGTTCTGAGCCACCAAACACACTTAAAGCATGCAGAATCGACTCAGAATAGGAAAAGGAGACGTTTAGGTCAATTTTATGCATTCTGGCGTTCGTAGATACAAGAAAACTGTTAAAATTCTTCAGAAACGTCACTTTTGAAGTGTTTTCTTGTACTTTTAAGCCAATCAGATACCCTACGGGCTCGGAAAGTGCAACGAAACCATCAAATTTTAGCTAGAAACTGTATTTTTGTCGATTTTTATTGAATTTGAACTATATTTCAACGTTTTTTGATGGTTCTGAGCCACCAAACACACTTAAAGCATGCAGAATCGACTCAGAATAGGAAAAGGAGACGTTTAGGTAAATTTTATGCATTCTGGCGTTCGTAGATACAAGAAAACTGTTAAAATTCTTCAGAAACGTCACTTTTGAAGTGTTTTCTTGTACTTTTAAGCCAATCAGATACCCTACGGGCTCGGAAAGTGCAACGAAACCATCAAATTTTAGCTAGAAACTGTATTTTTGTCGATTTTTATTGAACTTGAACTATATTTCAACGTTTTTTGATGGTTCTGAGCCACCAAACACACTTAAAGCATGCAGAATCGACTCAGAATAGGAAAAGGAGACGTTTAGGTCAATTTTATGCATTCTGGCGTTCGTAGATACAAGAAAACTGTTAAAATTCTTCAGAAACGTCACTTTTGAAGTGTTTTCTTGTACTTTTAAGCCAATCAGATACCCTACGGGCTCGGAAAGTGCAACGAAACCATCAAATTTTAGCTAGAAACTGTATTTTTGTCGATTTTTATTGAATTTGAACTATATTTCAACGTTTTTTGATGGTTCTGAGCCACCAAACACACTTAAAGCATGCAGAATCGACTCAGAATAGGAAAAGGAGACGTTTAGGTCAATTTTATGCATTCTGGCGTTCGTAGATACAAGAAAACTGTTAAAATTCTTCAGAAACGTCACTTTTGAAGTGTTTTCTTGTACTTTTAAGCCAATCAGATACCCTACGGGCTCGGAAAGTGCAACGAAACCATAAAATTTTAGCTAGAAACTGTATTTTTGTCGATTTTTATTGAATTTGAACTATATTTCAACGTTTTTTGATGGTTCTGAGCCACCAAACACACTTAAAGCATGCAGAATCGACTCAGAATAGGAAAAGGAGACGTTTAGGTCAATTTTATGCATTCTGGCGTTCGTAGATACAAGAAAACTGTTAAAATTCTTCAGAAACGTCACTTTTGAAGTGTTTTCTTGTACTTTTAAGCCAATCAGATACCCTACGGGCTCGGAAAGTGCAACGAAACCATCAAATTTTAGCTAGAAACTGTATTTTTGTCGATTTTTATTGAATTTGAACTATATTTCAACGTTTTTTGATGGTTCTGAGCCACCAAACACACTTAAAGCATGCAGAATCGACTCAGAATAGGAAAAGGAGACGTTTAGGTCAATTTTATGCATTCTGGCGTTCGTAGATACAAGAAAACTGTTAAAATTCTTCAGAAACGTCACTTTTGAAGTGTTTTCTTGTACTTTTAAGCCAATCAGATACCCTACGGGCTCGGAAAGTGCAACGAAACCATCAAATTTTAGCTAGAAACTGTATTTTTGTCGATTTTTATTGAATTTGAACTATATTTCAACGTTTTTTGATGGTTCTGAGCCACCAAACACACTTAAAGCATGCAGAATCGACTCAGAATAGGAAAAGGAGACGTTTAGGTCAATTTTATGCATTCTGGCGTTCGTAGATACAAGAAAACTGTTAAAATTCTTCAGAAACGTCACTTTTGAAGTGTTTTCTTGTACTTTTAAGCCAATCAGATACCCTACGGGCTCGGAAAGTGCAACGAAACCATCAAATTTTAGCTAGAAACTGTATTTTTGTCGATTTTTATTGAATTTGAACTATATTTCAACGTTTTTTGATGGTTCTGAGCCACCAAACACACTTAAAGCATGCAGAATCGACTCAGAATAGGAAAAGGAGACGTTTAGGTCAATTTTATGCATTCTGGCGTTCGTAGATACAAGAAAACTGTTAAAATTCTTCAGAAACGTCACTTTTGAAGTGTTTTCTTGTACTTTTAAGCCAATCAGATACCCAACGGGCTCGGAAAGTGCAACGAAACCATCAAATTTTAGCTAGAAACTGTATTTTTGTCGATTTTTATTGAATTTGAACTATATTTCAACGTTTTTTGATGGTTCTGAGCCACCAAACACACTTAAAGCATGCAGAATCGACTCAGAATAGGAAAAGGAGACGTTTAGGTCAATTTTATGCATTCTGGCGTTCGTAGATACAAGAAAACTGTTAAAATTCTTCAGAAACGTCACTTTTGAAGTGTTTTCTTGTACTTTTAAGCCAATCAGATACCCTACGGGCTCGGAAAGTGCAACGAAACCATCAAATTTTAGCTAGAAACTGTATTTTTGTCGATTTTTATTGAATTTGAACTATATTTCAACGTTTTTTGATGGTTCTGAGCCACCAAACACACTTAAAGCATGCAGAATCGACTCAGAATAGGAAAAGGAGACGTTTAGGTCAATTTTATGCATTCTGGCGTTCGTAGATACAAGAAAACTGTTAAAATTCTTCAGAAACGTCACTTTTGAAGTGTTTTCTTGTACTTTTAAGCCAATCAGATACCCTACGGGCTCGGAAAGTGCAACGAAACCATCAAATTTTAGCTAGAAACTGTATTTTTGTCGATTTTTATTGAATTTGAACTATATTTCAACGTTTTTTGATGGTTCTGAGCCACCAAACACACTTAAAGCATGCAGAATCGACTCAGAATAGGAAAAGGAGACGTTTAGGTAAATTTTATGCATTCTGGCGTTCGTAGATACAAGAAAACTGTTAAAATTCTTCAGAAACGTCACTTTTGAAGTGTTTTCTTGTACTTTTAAGCCAATCAGATACCCTACGGGCTCGGAAAGTGCAACGAAACCATCAAATTTTAGCTAGAAACTGTATTTTTGTCGATTTTTATTGAACTTGAACTATATTTCAACGTTTTTTGATGGTTCTGAGCCACCAAACACACTTAAAGCATGCAGAATCGACTCAGAATAGGAAAAGGAGACGTTTAGGTCAATTTTATGCATTCTGGCGTTCGTAGATACAAGAAAACTGTTAAAATTCTTCAGAAACGTCACTTTTGAAGTGTTTTCTTGTACTTTTAAGCCAATCAGATACCCTACGGGCTCGGAAAGTGCAACGAAACCATCAAATTTTAGCTAGAAACTGTATTTTTGTCGATTTTTATTGAATTTGAACTATATTTCAACGTTTTTTGATGGTTCTGAGCCACCAAACACACTTAAAGCATGCAGAATCGACTCAGAATAGGAAAAGGAGACGTTTAGGTCAATTTTATGCATTCTGGCGTTCGTAGATACAAGAAAACTGTTAAAATTCTTCAGAAACGTCACTTTTGAAGTGTTTTCTTGTACTTTTAAGCCAATCAGATACCCTACGGGCTCGGAAAGTGCAACGAAACCATAAAATTTTAGCTAGAAACTGTATTTGTCGATTTTTATTGAATTTGAACTATATTTCAACGTTTTTTGATGGTTCTGAGCCACCAAACACACTTAAAGCATGCAGAATCGACTCAGAATAGGAAAAGGAGACGTTTAGGTCAATTTTATGCATTCTGGCGTTCGTAGATACAAGAAAACTGTTAAAATTCTTCAGAAACGTCACTTTTGAAGTGTTTTCTTGTACTTTTAAGCCAATCAGATACCCTACGGGCTCGGAAAGTGCAACGAAACCATCAAATTTTAGCTAGAAACTGTATTTTTGTCGATTTTTATTGAATTTGAACTATATTTCAACGTTTTTTGATGGTTCTGAGCCACCAAACACACTTAAAGCATGCAGAATCGACTCAGAATAGGAAAAGGAGACGTTTAGGTCAATTTTATGCATTCTGGCGTTCGTAGATACAAGAAAACTGTTAAAATTCTTCAGAAACGTCACTTTTGAAGTGTTTTCTTGTACTTTTAAGCCAATCAGATACCCTACGGGCTCGGAAAGTGCAACGAAACCATCAAATTTTAGCTAGAAACTGTATTTTTGTCGATTTTTATTGAATTTGAACTATATTTCAACGTTTTTTGATGGTTCTGAGCCACCAAACACACTTAAAGCATGCAGAATCGACTCAGAATAGGAAAAGGAGACGTTTAGGTCAATTTTATGCATTCTGGCGTTCGTAGATACAAGAAAACTGTTAAAATTCTTCAGAAACGTCACTTTTGAAGTGTTTTCTTGTACTTTTAAGCCAATCAGATACCCTACGGGCTCGGAAAGTGCAACGAAACCATCAAATTTTAGCTAGAAACTGTATTTTTGTCGATTTTTATTGAATTTGAACTATATTTCAACGTTTTTTGATGGTTCTGAGCCACCAAACACACTTAAAGCATGCAGAATCGACTCAGAATAGGAAAAAGGAGACGTTTAGGTCAATTTTATGCATTCTGGCGTTCGTAGATACAAGAAAACTGTTAAAATTCTTCAGAAACGTCACTTTTGAAGTGTTTTCTTGTACTTTTAAGCCAATCAGATACCCTACGGGCTCGGAAAGTGCAACGAAACCATCAAATTTTAGCTAGAAACTGTATTTTTGTCGATTTTTATTGAATTTGAACTATATTTCAACGTTTTTTGATGGTTCTGAGCCACCAAACACACTTAAAGCATGCAGAATCGACTCAGAATAGGAAAAGGAGACGTTTAGGTCAATTTTATGCATTCTGGCGTTCGTAGATACAAGAAAACTGTTAAAATTCTTCAGAAACGTCACTTTTGAAGTGTTTTCTTGTACTTTTAAGCCAATCAGATACCCTACGGGCTCGGAAAGTGCAACGAAACCATCAAATTTTAGCTAGAAACTGTATTTTTGTCGATTTTTATTGAATTTGAACTATATTTCAACGTTTTTTGATGGTTCTGAGCCACCAAACACACTTAAAGCATGCAGAATCGACTCAGAATAGGAAAAGGAGACGTTTAGGTCAATTTTATGCATTCTGGCGTTCGTAGATACAAGAAAACTGTTAAAATTCTTCAGAAACGTCACTTTTGAAGTGTTTTCTTGTACTTTTAAGCCAATCAGATACCCTACGGGCTCGGAAAGTGCAACGAAACCATCAAATTTTAGCTAGAAACTGTATTTTTGTCGATTTTTATTGAATTTGAACTATATTTCAACGTTTTTTGAGGGTTCTGAGCCACCAAACACACTTAAAGCATGCAGAATCGACTCAGAATAGGAAAAGGAGACGTTTAGGTCAATTTTATGCATTCTGGCGTTCGTAGATACAAGAAAACTGTTAAAATTCTTCAGAAACGTCACTTTTGAAGTGTTTTCTTGTACTTTTAAGCCAATCAGATACCCTACGGGCTCGGAAAGTGCAACGAAACCATCAAATTTTAGTTAGAAACTGTATTTTTGTCGATTTTTATTGAATTTGAACTATATTTCAACGTTTTTTGATGGTTCTGAGCCACCAAACACACTTAAAGCATGCAGAATCGACTCAGAATAGGAAAAGGAGACGTTTAGGTCAATTTTATGCATTCTGGCGTTCGTAGATACAAGAAAACTGTTAAAATTCTTCAGAAACGTCACTTTTGAAGTGTTTTCTTGTACTTTTAAGCCAATCAGATACCCTACGGGCTCGGAAAGTGCAACGAAACCATCAAATTTTAGCTAGAAACTGTATTTTTGTCGATTTTTATTGAATTTGAACTAAATTTCAATGTTTTTTGATGGTTCTGAGCCACCAAACACACTTAAAGCATGCAGAATCGTCTCAGAATAGGAAAAGGAGACGTTTAGGTCAATTTTATGCATTCTGGCGTTCGTAGATACAAGAAAACTGTTAAAATTCTTCAGAAACGTCACTTTTGAAGTGTTTTCTTGTACTTTTAAGCCAATCAGATACCCTACGGGCTCGGAAAGTGCAACGAAACCATCAAATTTTAGCTAGAAACTGTATTTTTGTCGATTTTTATTGAATTTGAACTATATTTCAACGTTTTTTGATGGTTCTGAGCCACCAAACACACTTAAAGCATGCAGAATCGACTCAGAATAGGAAAAGGAGACGTTTAGGTCAATTTTATGCATTCTGGCTTTCGTAGATACAAGAAAACTGTTAAAATTCTTCAGAAACGTCACTTTTGAAATGTTTTCTTGTACTTTTAAGCCAATCAGATACCCTACGGGCCCGGAAAGTGCAACGAAACCATCAAATTTTAGCTAGAAACTGTATTTTTGTCGATTTTTATTGAATTTGAACTATATTTCAACGTTTTTGATGGTTCTGAGCCACCAAACACACTTAAAGCATGCAGAATCGACTCAGAATAGGAAAAGGAGAGGTTTAGGTCAATTTTATGCATTCTGGCGTTTGTAGATACAAGAAAACTGTTAAAATTCTTCAGAAACGTCACTTTTGAAGTGTTTTCTTGTACTTTTAAGCCAATCAGATACCCTACGGGTTCGGAAAGTGTAACGAAACCATCAAATTTTAGCTAGAAACTGTATTTTTGTCGATTTTTATTGAATTTGAACTATATTTCAACGTTTTTTGATGGTTCTGAGCCACCAAACACACTTAAAGCATGCAGAATCGTCTCAGAATAGGAAAAGGAGACGTTTAGGTCAATTTTATGCATTCTGGCGTTCGTAGATACAAGAAAACTGTTAAAATTCTTCAGAAACGTCACTTTTGAAGTGTTTTCTTGTACTTTTAAGCCAATCAGATACCCTACGGGCTCGGAAAGTGCAACGAAACCATCAAATTTTAGCTAGAAACTGTATTTTTGTCGATTTTTATTGAATTTGAACTATATTTCAACGTTTTTTGATGGTTCTGAGCCACCAAACACACTTAAAGCATGCAGAATCGACTCAGAATAGGAAAAGGAGACGTTTAGGTCAATTTTATGCATTCTGGCTTTCGTAGATACAAGAAAACTGTTAAAATTCTTCAGAAACGTCACTTTTGAAATGTTTTCTTGTACTTTTAAGCCAATCAGATACCCTACGGGCCCGGAAAGTGCAACGAAACCATCAAATTTTAGCTAGAAACTGTATTTTTGTCGATTTTTATTGAATTTGAACTATATTTCAACGTTTTTTGATGGTTCTGAGCCACCAAACACACTTAAAGCATGCAGAATCGACTCAGAATAGGAAAAGGAGAGGTTTAGGTCAATTTTATGCATTCTGGCGTTTGTAGATACAAGAAAACTGTTAAAATTCTTCAGAAACGTCACTTTTGAAGTGTTTTCTTGTACTTTTAAGCCAATCAGATACCCTACGGGTTCGGAAAGTGTAACGAAACCATCAAATTTTAGCTAGAAACTGTATTTTTGTCGATTTTTATTGAATTTGAACTATATTTCAACGTTTTTTGATGGTTCTGAGCCACCAAACACACTTAAAGCATGCAGAAACGACTCAGAATAGGAAAAGGAGACGTTTAGGTCAATTTTATGCATTCTGGCGTTCGTAGACACAAGAAAACTGTTAAAATTCTTCAGAAACGTCACTTTTGAAGTGTTTTCTTGTACTTTTAAGCCAATCAGATACCCTACGGGCTCGGAAAGTGCAACGAAACCATCAAATTTTAGCTAGAAACTGTATATTTGTCGATTTTTATTGAATTTGAACTATATTTCAACGTTTTTTGATGGTTCTGAGCCACCAAACACACTTAAAGCATGCAGAATCGACTCAGAATAGGAAAAGGAGATGTTTAGGTCAATTTTATGCATTCTGGCGTTCGTAGATACAAGAACACTGTTAAAATTCTTCAGAAACGTCACTTTTGAAATGTTTTCTTGTACTTTTAAGCCAATCAGATACCCTACGGGCTCGGAAAGTGCAACGAAACCATCAAATTTTAGCTAGAAACTGTATTTTTGTCGATTTTTATTGAATTTGAACTATATTTCAACGTTTTTTGATGGTTCTGAGCCACCAAACACACTTAAAGCATGCAGAATCGACTCAGAATAGGAAAAGGAGACGTTTAGGTCGATTTTATGCATTCTGGCGTTCGTAGATACAAGAAAACTGTTAAAATTCTTCAGAAACGTCACTTTTGAAGTGTTTTCTTGTACTTTTAAGCCAATCAGATACCCTACGGGCTCGGAAAGTGCAACGAAACCATCAAATTTTAGCTAGAAACTGTATTTTTGTCGATTTTTATTGAATTTGAACTATATTTCAACGTTTTTTGATGGTTCTGAGCCACCAAACACACTTAAAGCATGCAGAATCGACTCAGAATAGGAAAAGGAGACGTTTAGGTCAATTTTATGCATTCTGGCGTTCGTAGATACAAGAAAACTGTTGAAATTCTTCAGAAACGTCACTTTTGAAGTGTTTTCTTGTACTTTTAAGCCAATCAGATACCCTACGGGCTCGGAAAGTGCAACGAAACCATCAAATTTTAGCTAGAAACTGTATTTTTGTCGATTTTTATTGAATTTGAACTATATTTCAACGTTTTTTGATGGTTCTGAGCCACCAAACACACTTAAAGCATGCAGAATCGACTCAGAATAGGAAAAGGAGACGTTTAGGTCAATTTTATGCATTCTGGCGTTCGTAGATACAAGAAAACTGTTAAAATTCTTCAGAAACGTCACTTTTGAAGTGTTTTCTTGTACTTTTAAGCCAATCAGATACCCTACGGGCTCGGAAAGTGCAACGAAACCATCAAATTTTAGCTAGAAACTGTATTTTTGTCGATTTTTATTGAATTTGAACTATATTTCAACGTTTTTTGATGGTTCTGAGCCACCAAACACACTTAAAGCATGCAGAATCGACTCAGAATAGGAAAAGGAGACGTTTAGGTCAATTTTATGCATTCTGGCGTTCGTAGATACAAGAAAACTGTTAAAATTCTTAAGAAACGTCACTTTTGAAGTGTTTTCTTGTACTTTTAAGCCAATCAGATACCCTACGGGCTCGGAAAGTGCAACGAAACCATCAAATTTTAGCTAGAAACTGTATTTTTGTCGATTTTTATTGAATTTGAACTATATTTCAACGTTTTTTGATGGTTCTGAGCCACCAAACACACTTAAAGCATGCAGAATCGACTCAGAATAGGAAAAGGAGACGTTTAGGTCAATTTTATGCATTCTGGCGTTCGTAGATACAAGAAAACTGTTAAAATTCTTCAGAAACGTCACTTTTGAAGTGTTTTCTTGTACTTTTAAGCCAATCAGATACCCTACGGTCTCGGAAAGTGCAACGAAACCATCAAATTTTAGCTAGAAACTGTATTTTTGTCGATTTTTATTGAATTTGAACTATATTTCAACGTTTTTTGATGGTTCTGAGCCACCAAACACACTTAAAGCATGCAGAATCGACTCAGAATAGGAAAAGGAGACGTTTAGGTCAATTTTATGCATTCTGGCGTTCGTAGATACAAGAAAACTGTTAAAATTCTTCAGAAACGTCACTTTTGAAGTGTTTTCTTGTACTTTTAAGCCAATCAGATACCCTACGGGCTCGGAAAGTGCAACGAAACCATCAAATTTTAGCTAGAAACTGTATTTTTGTCGATTTTTATTGAATTTGAACTATATTTCAACGTTTTTTGATGGTTCTGAGCCACCAAACACACTTAAAGCATGCAGAATCGACTCAGAATAGGAAAAGGAGACGTTTAGGTCAATTTTATGCATTCTGGCGTTCGTAGATACAAGAAAACTGTTAAAATTCTTCAGAAACGTCACTTTTGAAGTGTTTTCTTGTACTTTTAAGCCAATCAGATACCCTACGGGCTCGGAAAGTGCAACGAAACCATCAAATTTTAGCTAGAAACTGTATTTTTGTCGATTTTTATTGAATTTGAACTATATTTCAACGTTTTTTGATGGTTCTGAGCCACCAAACACACTTAAAGCATGCAGAATCGACTCAGAATAGGAAAAGGAGACGTTTAGGTCAATTTTATGCATTCTGGCGTTCGTAGATACAAGAAAACTGTTAAAATTCTTCAGAAACGTCACTTTTGAAGTGTTTTCTTGTACTTTTAAGCCAATCAGATACCCAACGGGCTCGGAAAGTGCAACGAAACCATCAAATTTTAGCTAGAAACTGTATTTTTGTCGATTTTTATTGAATTTGAACTATATTTCAACGTTTTTTGATGGTTCTGAGCCACCAAACACACTTAAAGCATGCAGAATCGACTCAGAATAGGAAAAGGAGACGTTTAGGTCAATTTTATGCATTCTGGCGTTCGTAGATACAAGAAAACTGTTAAAATTCTTCAGAAACGTCACTTTTGAAGTGTTTTCTTGTACTTTTAAGCCAATCAGATACCCAACGGGCTCGGAAAGTGCAACGAAACCATCAAATTTTAGCTAGAAACTGTATTTTTGTCGATTTTTATTGAATTTGAACTATATTTCAACGTTTTTTGATGGTTCTGAGCCACCAAACACACTTAAAGCATGCAGAATCGACTCAGAATAGGAAAAGGAGACGTTTAGGTCAATTTTATGCATTCTGGCGTTCGTAGATACAAGAAAACTGTTAAAATTCTTCAGAAACGTCACTTTTGAAGTGTTTTCTTGTACTTTTAAGCCAATCAGATACCCTACGGGCTCGGAAAGTGCAACGAAACCATCAAATTTTAGCTAGAAACTGTATTTTTGTCGATTTTTATTGAATTTGAACTATATTTCAACGTTTTTTGATGGTTCTGAGCCACCAAACACACTTAAAGCATGCAGAATCGACTCAGAATAGGAAAAGGAGACGTTTAGGTCAATTTTATGCATTCTGGCGTTCGTAGATACAAGAAAACTGTTAAAATTCTTCAGAAACGTCACTTTTGAAGTGTTTTCTTGTACTTTTAAGCCAATCAGATACCCTACGGGCTCGGAAAGTGCAACGAAACCATCAAATTTTAGCTAGAAACTGTATTTTTGTCGATTTTTATTGAATTTGAACTATATTTCAACGTTTTTTGATGGTTCTGAGCCACCAAACACACTTAAAGCATGCAGAATCGACTCAGAATAGGAAAAGGAGACGTTTAGGTCAATTTTATGCATTCTGGCGTTCGTAGATACAAGAAAACTGTTAAAATTCTTCAGAAACGTCACTTTTGAAGTGTTTTCTTGTACTTTTAAGCCAATCAGATACCCTACGGGCTCGGAAAGTGCAACGAAACCATCAAATTTTAGCTAGAAACTGTATTTTTGTCGATTTTTATTGAATTTGAACTATATTTCAACGTTTTTTGATGGTTCTGAGCCACCAAACACACTTAAAGCATGCAGAATCGACTCAGAATAGGAAAAGGAGACGTTTAGGTCAATTTTATGCATTCTGGCGTTCGTAGATACAAGAAAACTGTTAAAATTCTTCAGAAACGTCACTTTTGAAGTGTTTTCTTGTACTTTTAAGCCAATCAGATACCCTACGGGCTCGGAAAGTGCAACGAAACCATCAAATTTTAGCTAGAAACTGTATTTTTGTCGATTTTTATTGAATTTGAACTATATTTCAACGTTTTTTGATGGTTCTGAGCCACCAAACACACTTAAAGCATGCAGAATCGACTCAGAATAGGAAAAGGAGACGTTTAGGTCAATTTTATGCATTCTGGCGTTCGTAGATACAAGAAAACTGTTAAAATTCTTCAGAAACGTCACTTTTGAAGTGTTTTCTTGTCCTTTTAAGCCAATCAGATACGCTACGGGCTCGGAAAGTGCAACGAAACCATCAAATTTTAGCTAGAAACTGTATTTTTGTCGATTTTTATTGAATTTGAACTATATTTCAACGTTTTTTGATGGTTCTGAGCCACCAAACACACTTAAAGCATGCAGAATCGACTCAGAATAGGAAAAGGAGAAGTTTAGGTCAATTTTATGCATTCTGGCGTTCGTAGATACAAGAAAACTGTTAAAATTCTTCAGAAACGTCACTTTTGAAGTGTTTTCTTGTCCTTTTAAGCCAATCAGATACCCTACGGGCTCGGAAAGTGCAACGAAACCATCAAATTTTAGCTAGAAACTGTATTTTTGTCGATTTTTATTGAATTTGAACTATATTTCAACGTTTTTTGATGGTTCTGAGCCACCAAACACACTTAAAGCATGCAGAATCGACTCAGAATAGGAAAAGGAGAAGTTTAGGTCAATTTTATGCATTCTGGCGTTCGTAGATACAAGAAAACTGTTAAAGTTCTTCAGAAACGTCACTTTTGAAGTGTTTTCTTGTACTTTTAAGCCAATCAGATACCCTACGGGCTCGGAAAGTGCAACGAAACCATCAAATTTTAGCTAGAAACTGTATTTTTGTCGATTTTTATTGAATTTGAACTATATTTCAACGTTTTTTGATGGTTCTGAGCCACCAAACACACTTAAAGCATGCAGAATCGACTCAGAATAGGAAAAGGAGACGTTTAGGTCAATTTTATGCATTCTGGCGTTCGTAGATACAAGAAAACTGTTAAAATTCTTCAGAAACGTCACTTTTGAAGTGTTTTCTTGTCCTTTTAAGCCAATCAGATACCCTACGGGCTCGGAAAGTGCAACGAAACCATCAAATTTTAGCTAGAAACTGTATTTTTGTCGATTTTTATTGAATTTGAACTATATTTCAACGTTTTTTGATGGTTCTGAGCCACCAAACACACTTAAAGCATGCAGAATCGACTCAGAATAGGAAAAGGAGACGTTTAGGTCAATTTTATGCATTCTGGCGTTCGTAGATACAAGAAAACTGTTAAAATTCTTCAGAAACGTCACTTTTGAAGTGTTTTCTTGTACTTTTAAGCCAATCAGATACCCTACGGGCTCGGAAAGTGCAACGAAACCATCAAATTTTAGCTAGAAACTGTATTTTTGTCGATTTTTATTGAATTTGAACTATATTTCAACGTTTTTTGATGGTTCTGAGCCACCAAACACACTTAAAGCATGCAGAATCGACTCAGAATAGGAAAAGGAGAAGTTTAGGTCAATTTTATGCATTCTGGCGTTCGTAGATACAAGAAAACTGTTAAAGTTCTTCAGAAACGTCACTTTTGAAGTGTTTTCTTGTACTTTTAAGCCAATCAGATACCCTACGGGCACGGAAAGTGCAACGAAACCATCAAATTTTAGCTAGAAACTGTATTTTTGTCGATTTTTATTGAATTTGAACTATATTTCAACGTTTTTTGATGGTTCTGAGCCACCAAACACACTTAAAGCATGCAGAATCGACTCAGAATAGGAAAAGGAGACGTTTAGGTCAATTTTATGCATTCTGGCGTTCGTAGATACAAGAAAACTGTTAAAATTCTTCAGAAACGTCACTTTTGAAGTGTTTTCTTGTCCTTTTAAGCCAATCAGATACCCAACGGGCTCGGAAAGTGCAACGAAACCATCAAATTTTAGCTAGAAACTGTATTTTTGTCGATTTTTATTGAATTTGAACTATATTTCAACGTTTTTTGATGGTTCTGAGCCACCAAACACACTTAAAGCATGCAGAATCGACTCAGAATAGGAAAAGGAGACGTTTAGGTCAATTTTATGCATTCTGGCGTTCGTAGATACAAGAAAACTGTTAAAATTCTTCCGAAACGTCACTTTTGAAGTGTTTTCTTGTACTTTTAAGCCAATCAGATACCCTACGGGCTCGGAAAGTGCAACGAAACCATCAAATTTTAGCTAGAAACTGTATTTTTGTCGATTTTTATTGAATTTGAACTATATTTCAACGTTTTTTGATGGTTCTGAGCCACCAAACACACTTAAAGCATGCAGAATCGACTCAGAATAGGAAAAGGAGACGTTTAGGTCAATTTTATGCATTCTGGCGTTCGTAGATACAAGAAAACTGTTAAAATTCTTCAGAAACGTCACTTTTGAAGTGTTTTCTTGTACTTTTAAGCCAATCAGATACCCTACGGGCTCGGAAAGTGCAACGAAACCATCAAATTTTAGCTAGAAACTGTATTTTTGTCGATTTATATTGAATTTGAACTATATTTCAACGTTTTTTGATGGTTCTGAGCCACCAAACACACTTAAAGCATGCAGAATCGACTCAGAATAGGAAAAGGAGACGTTTAGGTCAATTTTATGCATTCTGGCGTTCGTAGATACAAGAAAACTGTTAAAATTCTTCAGAAACGTCACTTTTGAAGTGTTTTCTTGTACTTTTAAGCCAATCAGATACCCTACGGTCTCGGAAAGTGCAACGAAACCATCAAATTTTAGCTAGAAACTGTATTTTTGTCGATTTTTATTGAATTTGAACTATATTTCAACGTTTTTTGATGGTTCTGAGCCACCAAACACACTTAAAGCATGCAGAATCGACTCAGAATAGGAAAAGGAGACGTTTAGGTCAATTTTATGCATTCTGGCGTTCGTAGATACAAGAAAACTGTTAAAATTCTTCAGAAACGTCACTTTTGAAGTGTTTTCTTGTACTTTTAAGCCAATCAGATACCCTACGGGCTCGGAAAGTGCAACGAAACCATCAAATTTGAGCTAGAAACTGTATTTTTGTCGATTTTTATTGAATTTAAACTATATTTCAACGTTTTTTGATGGTTCTGAGCCACCAAACACACTTAAAGCATGCAGAATCGACTCAGAATAGGAAAAGGAGACGTTTAGGTCAATTTTATGCATTCTGGCGTTCGTAGACACAAGAAAACTGTTAAAATTCTTCAGAAACGTCACTTTTGAAGTGTTTTCTTGTACTTTTAAGCCAATCAGATACCCTACGGGCTCGGAAAGTGCAACGAAACCATCAAATTTTAGCTAGAAACTGTATTTTTGTCAATTTTTATTGAATTTGAACTATATTTCAACGTTTTTTGATGGTTCTGAGCCACCAAACACACTTAAAGCATGCAGAATCGACTCAGAATAGGAAAAGGAGACGTTTAGGTCAATTTTATGCATTCTGGCGTTCGTAGATACAAGAAAACTGTTAAAATTCTTCAGAAACGTCACTTTTGAAGTGTTTTCTTGTACTTTTAAGCCAATCAGATACCCTACGGGCTCGGAAAGTGCAACGAAACCATCAAATTTTAGCTAGAAACTGTATTTTTGTCGATTTTTATTGAATTTGAACTATATTTCAACGTTTTTTGATGGTTCTGAGCCACCAAACACACTTAAAGCATGCAGAATCGACTCAGAATAGGAAAAGGAGACGTTTAGGTCAATTTTATGCATTCTGGCGTTCGTAGATACAAGAAAACTGTTAAAATTCTTCAGAAACTTCACTTTTGAAGTGTTTTCTTGTACTTTTAAGCCAATCAGATACCCTACGGGCTCGGAAAGTGCAACGAAACCATCAAATTTTAGCTAGAAACTGTATTTTTGTCGATTTTTATTGAATTTGAACTATATTTCAACGTTTTTTGATGGTTCTGAGCCACCAAACACACTTAAAGCATGCAGAATCGACTCAGAATAGGAAAAGGAGACGTTTAGGTCAATTTTATGCATTCTGGCGTTCGTAGATACAAGAAAACTGTTAAAATTCTTCAGAAACGTCACTTTTGAAGTGTTTTCTTGTACTTTTAAGCCAATCAGATACCCTACGGGCTCGGAAAGTGCAACGAAACCATCAAATTTTAGCTATAAACTGTATTTTTGTCGATTTTTATTGAATTTGAACTATATTTCAACGTTTTTTGATGGTTCTGAGCCACCAGACACACTTAAAGCATGCAGAATCGACTCAGAATAGGAAAAGGAGACGTTTAGGTCAATTTTATGCATTCTGGCGTTCGTAGATACAAGAAAACTGTTAAAATTCTTCAGAAACGTCACTTTTGAAGTGTTTTCTTGTACTTTTAAGCCAATCAGATACCCTACGGGCTCGGAAAGTGCAACGAAACCATCAAATTTTAGCTAGAAACTGTATTTTTGTCGATTTTTATTGAATTTGAACTATATTTCAACGTTTTTTGATGGTTCTGAGCCACCAAACACACTTAAAGCATGCAGAATCGACTCAGAATAGGAAAAGGAGACGTTTAGGTCAATTTTATGCATTCTGGCGTTCGTAGATACAAGAAAACTGTTAAAATTCTTCAGAAACGTCACTTTTGAAGTGTTTTCTTGTACTTTTAAGCCAATCAGATACCCAACGGGCTCGGAAAGTGCAACGAAACCATCAAATTTTAGCTAGAAACTGTATTTTTGTCGATTTTTATTGAATTTGAACTATATTTCAACGTTTTTTGATGGTTCTGAGCCACCAAACACACTTAAAGCATGCAGAATCGACTCAGAATAGGAAAAGGAGACGTTTAGGTCAATTTTATGCATTCTGGCGTTCGTAGATTCAAGAAAACTGTTAAAATTCTTCAGAAACGTCACTTTTGAAGTGTTTTCTTGTACTTTTAAGCCAATCAGATACCCTATGGGCTCGGAAAGTGCAACGAAACCATCAAATTTTAGCTAGAAACTGTATTTTTGTCGATTTTTATTGAATTTGAACTATATTTCAACGTTTTTTGATGGTTCTGAGCCACCAAACACACTTAAAGCATGCAGAATCGACTCAGAATAGGAAAAGGAGACGTTTAGGTCAATTTTATGCATTCTGGCGTTCGTAGATACAAGAAAACTGTTAAAATTCTTCAGAAACGTCACTTTTGAAGTGTTTTCTTGTACTTTTAAGCCAATCAGATACCCTACGGGCTCGGAAAGTGCAACGAAACCATCAAATTTTAGCTAGAAACTGTATTTTTGTCGATTTTTATTGAATTTGAACTATATTTCAACGTTTTTTGATGGTTCTGAGCCACCAAACACACTTAAATCATGCAGAATCGACTCAGAATAGGAAAAGGAGACGTTTAGGTCAATTTTATGCATTCTGGCGTTCGTAGATACAAGAAAACTGTTAAAATTCTTCAGAAACGTCACTTTTGAAGTGTTTTCTTGTACTTTTAAGCCAATCAGATACCCTACGGGCTCGGAAAGTGCAACGAAACCATCAAATTTTAGCTAGAAACTGTATTTTTGTCGATTTTTATTGAATTTGAACTATATTTCAACGTTTTTTGATGGTTCTGAGCCACCAAACACACTTAAAGCATGCAGAATCGACTCAGAATAGGAAAAGGAGAGGTTTAGGTCAATTTTATGCATTCTGGCGTTCGTAGATACAAGAAAACTGTTAAAATTCTTCAGAAACGTCACTTTTGAAGTGTTTTCTTGTACTTTTAAGCCAATCAGATACCCTACGGGCTCGGAAAGTGCAACGAAACCATCAAATTTAAGCTAGAAACTGTATTTTTGTCGATTTTTATTGAATTTGAACTATATTTCAACGTTTTTTGATGGTTCTGAGCCACCAAACACACTTAAAGCATGCAGAATCGACTCAGAATAGGAAAAGGAGACGTTTAGGTCAATTTTATGCATTCTGGCGTTCGTAGATACAAGAAAACTGTTAAAATTCTTCAGAAACGTCACTTTTGAAGTGTTTTCTTGTACTTTTAAGCCAATCAGATACCCTACGGGCTCGGAAAGTGCAACGAAACCATCAAATTTTAGCTAGAAACTGTATTTTTGTCGATTTTTATTGAATTTGAACTATATTTCAACGTTTTTTGATGGTTCTGAGCCACCAAACACACTTAAAGCATGCAGAATCGACTCAGAATAGGAAAAGGAGACGTTTAGGTCAATTTTATGCATTCTGGCGTTCGTAGATACAAGAAAACTGTTAAAATTCTTCAGAAACGTCAC